>NC_057865.1:76331648-76634862 GCF_019393635.1 Dromiciops gliroides | reverse complement strand
TATTACCTTACTATGGTATAAGAACTTAATAAATGCTTTATTTTTCAATCCATCATCTAATTTATATGGATTTTATTATCATTTATTATCTTTGTTCTCTATAAAGCCTTCCCTGACTGATCAAAAGGTGTGTTACTGACCACCAAAACTGGATATAGAACTCAGATGTATGTATGTATACATTTTCTCCTGTGCCACAGTACTAATGTATGTCTATCCCTGATCTGTATTTAACTTCCTATTTCTAGGTTTAATGATTTTATGACACACTCTCTCTTCAAAATCTATGGCCAGGAAGGCAAAAGGTTGTATCTAAAGTTTAAAAGTAGGAAGAGGAGAGAAAAAATAGGTAGTTATGTTTATTAGATAAGAATTTTCTAGTAATTGTATTTCTGCTTGAGAACCAACATAAAGGACAGCCAAGGGCAGTTTCTGTTTGCACTAGGACTTGGAGAGAATCCACTAATTGCCAAACAAAGGCATCTGAGTGACAATGTTATGAGAAAAGGCAGCAAGCCTGAAATAAATGCATTAAGAAATACTCAGGAGCCCCCATTAGCTGAGCCCCTAGTACAGTGAACAGGAAGGGAAAACATCAGTTTTCTGTATTAGTTTCTCATAAGAGTTAGCCATCAGAGCTGACAGTACAAACTACATGAATCTCGTGTCCATCAAATACCAAGGGAAAAAGGAATTTTGCTGGAATAATCTTGTTCCTTTTTTGACAGAGTAACTAGACTAGTTGATTGGGGAATGCTGTAGGTATAATGTACCCATAGTTCAATAAGGAATTGAGAAGATTTCTTATCTTGTCCTTCAAGAAATGTGGGCTAGGTGATATCTTGGCAAATTTGGGAGCTGGCTGAATCCAAAGAGAAACTGTAAGTTGTTAAATGTCAACTTGGAGACAGATCAACCAATCAGGTAACAGGCATTTATTAAGTGCCTACTATGTACTATTCTGCACTAGGAACCAGAGATACAATAAATCAAGTAATTCTATTCATGAGGTGATTATATTCAAAACAGGGAGATAACATACATGTATAAAATGTATAGAAAATAAAAATAATAAATACAAAGTCGTTCTCTACAAGGTAGTTTGAGATTACTAGCAGTTGAAAGATTGCGAATTGTTTCACGTGATGCCTGAACTGTGTCTTTAAGTAATAAAGGATATTATCTAAGCAAGAGAAACAGAGGAGCAGACAGTGCATGAGATCTCTCCTAGAGTGTCCCTAGAGATCCACAGTTGGTTTCCTGCCACTCATCATACTTTTCCTCATGACTTGCAGAGCCATAAATGGCATTTTTAAAAGCCATATTTGCAAATGACATGAAACTATATTGAATGACAGTTGATATTCAAAAAAGATGTAAAGAGGCTAGAATGATGGACTGAATGAATAAGATGAAATTTAATAAGTAAATGTAAAGACTTATATGTAGGTTTAAAAAATCAAATTCAGAAATATAAGATGGAGACATGGTTAGACAACAATCAATCTGAAAAAAAAATCTTTGGATTTTGTGCCTCAAGATGAATCAACAGCATGAAATGATGGCCACAAAAAGCTAATAAAATTTCAGGCTATGTATAAAAGCATAGTGTTGGGAAGTGAGAGGCAACTTTTTTTCTGTTCTGTTCTGAAGCATTGTGTTCGGTTCTGGAAAATGCATTTTAAGAAGCACTTTGACCAGTTGGACTATATCCAGAGGAGGAGGAATAGTATAGTAAGACGGTGATGCTATACAAGTATTGATTGAGGCAATTTAGGTTGCTTAGCAGAGAGGAGAGGGAAGGAGAGGGGAGGAGAGGGGAGGGGAGGGGAGGGGAGAGGAGAGGAGGACAGGGGAGGACCCAGAGGGACAGGGGAGAGGAGGGAAAGAGAGGGGGTGTTGCAGTTATCTAAATTTATGATCCTATCATGTTCTGTAGGACTGTACTTTTTTGGAGTGGATTTCACTTAAATGCAATATATAAGCAGCTTCTTATCAATGATGTATCAGAAGGAATCCTTATTCAGATACAGATTAGACTAGGCCTCTGCAGTCTCTTCCAACTGTAATTTTTTGTATATCTGACTATACATCCACCTCAACATTGTCTAATCCAGTAATTAAATTATTATCAGCATTATCTTCTTACAAAGTAGGATGCTGCAGTGCCACAAATACTAGGTTTAGAGTCAGAAGACCAGGGTTTGGGTTCCATTTCTTCTTCTTGATACTGTGTGACCATGGCTCAAGTCACTTAAGCTTTTTGAGCCTCAGTTTTCTCATCTGCAAAATCTGCATAATTCCTGTACTCCCTATTGAACCAGAATGCTGTGAGGATTCAGTGAAATAAGGGTGGTCAAGAGGAAGTGACCAGCCCACTTCTTAATGACTCTACAGAAGTGATTTGTGTTCTGCTAGGAATTGGATTATATGATTTCTAAGATCCTTTCCAACTTTGAAATCCTATGATTTTAATGTATGAAACCAAAAAGCACTATCTATGTGACATGTCTCCCCTGTCATAAATGAAGCATTACTAGAAGACAGGCATGTGACTGGTGTTTTGGGGGTAGCACCTACCACAGCATGTGACAACTGTATTCCACATAATTGCAAGATACTAATGAACAAAAGGAACAGCAAACCCCAAAGAGCTCTTAATTCAAGCATGAAACCAAACAATCAAAAGATAGAAAGATTTCCACTAATCTGAAAATTGCAGTCTTTAGAGGGAATTCCTAGATATTCTATGCAGAAAAAGGAAGAAAGTACTTAAGAAAATAGGTTTTTAAAAATTTGATTTCAATTCCTCCATGAAAATATGCAAGGAGTAGAAAATCTCTAAGCTCCTTTTCAGCCCTAACATTCTATCATCCATGAGGGAGTTGCTGTTGTCCTGAAGCTCACATAACGTAAACCAATCCAATCATCTTTTTACCTTATGTGATTGGATCCAGTCTTTTCCAAGTGACTTCACTTTTCTTGCCTGCATTGTTGCAGGAGCCGAATGAGAGGAAACGTGGTCATATTTACAAGAAAAAAAAATTAACAAACATGTGGGCAGAGTAGAAGGAGTGTAGGCTTGGTAAATAAGCATTTATTAAGTGCCTACTATGTGCCAGGCACTGTGCTAAGTATTGAGGATGGATGGAAAGTCAAAAGCCAGTACTTAATCTCAAGGAACTCACATGCTAATGTAGGAGACAATATGAAAAAAACTATGTACAAATCAGTAAGTTATATAGAGAAATATACAAGATATATCACATATGTATGTATGTATCTGCAACACACACTCAGAAACACCTTCACAAATATATAAACACAAACAAAATGAAAACCATGTGCAAACAAGCTATATACAGGAATATACTATATATGTGTACACATACATATATGTATACATATATACATATATAGGTATGTATGTATACACATATGTATGTGTGTTCAGGACGTAGAGTCAAATTCTTTCTCTAACACTTTGTCATGTGTTTTTGTTCAAATCATGTAACCCTTTCCAGATTCAATATCTTCACATGTTAAGTGGATCATGGGAGCATAGATTTAGAACTATAAAGGACCTCAGTGGCCATTCATTTTTAGAAAAGGAAATTTAGCCTGAAATAAGTTAAATGACTTGTCCAGAGCCATATAGCTAGTAAGCATCTGATATAGGATTTGAACTCAGGTCTTCCTGAGCACAGGCCCTGTGGTCTATAATACACTATGCCATCAGCTTTGTAAGGCTGTTGTGATGAAAGTGCTTTGCTAAGTGTTAGAGAAATGTGAGTCGTTACTTTCTACGTCTGTTTATAGTATATAGTATATACTAATACTGTATATATACAGTATAGTATATACTAATGCCTGGCATAGCAATTCATCAGTTTTAAAGTATAAGGCTTTCTAATTCTTTATCTATAGGACCAAGGAGAAGAAAAGAATCTGATGAAGAATACTTCTATAGTGAAGAGAAAAAATCTCCAGAATTTCAGTGAGATCTTTGCTCCCACTAAACACTGTTTGACCATAGGAAGTCAGAGCTAAGTGGTGTGATTCTTAGGAAACTAAGAAAATCCCTTCACTCCTCTCTAAAGGAGTATTTCTTCCAGCAGCTGACAGATGGTTGGAATTCGAGTCTGGGCACAATATTTTAGGAACAACATTGACAAACTAGGGAGAATCCAGAGAAGAAAAGAAGGATAACAAAGGGCCTTCATAGCCAGTCATCTTAGGATCAGCTAGAGGAGCTGGAGCGATTTAGCTTGGAGTAGAGAAAACCTGGAAGGGCTGGGGAAGATGACCTGTGAGAGCTGTCTTCAGTTTAAGGAATACATTTTTTTTTTGTGAGGCAATTGGGGTTAAGTGACTTGCCCAGGGTCACACAGCTAGTAAGTGTTAAGTGTCTGAGGCCAGATTTGAACTCAGGTCCTCCTGACTCCAGGGCTGGTGCTCTATCGACTGCGCCACCTAGATGCCCCAGGAATAAATTCTTAATAGTTAGGGATGGGAGCTGGCTCTGAGATTTAGTTACTACAGGTGAATCCCAGAAAAGGAAACCCCCTCTACCAAAGTAGGTAAGCATCTCTCTGAGCCACAGAGCAATGATGTCCAACTCAAATGGAAGCAAATCCCTGCTGGGCACCCTATTGACTTCGAAACCCACAAATTGACATTATATATGTTGTATCCTGTTTTTATTTAGTTTGTTAAACATTTCCCACTTACATTTTAATCTGATTCAGGCTATGTGCAGGGATTTTGCAGGCCACTTCAACTTGACACCTCTGGCTTAAAACACCTAGAGATTTCTTGCTCAGGGTGACAATTAGCCTATGTCTGCAATGGAATTTGAACCCAAGGCTTCCTGGCTGTCTCTCTATTTAGTCTTCCACACTATCTCAAAAGTATTTAAAACTGATAATTAGCTCTCATAACAATGAGTAACAAGAGTAGGGTAGGCTACCTTGGGAAGCAGTGGGGTCCACTCACTGGAGGTCTTTGAACAAAGGCTGCATGACCATTTGTCAGGTAAGGAGTTTCTCCTTGTTTAGGTATGGAGAAGACTACCCAGATGGTCTCAGAGGTTTGTTTCTTTTTTTGGTTTTGTTTTTTACCAATTCAGAGATTCTGTGATTCTGCAACATTCTCTTAACCCAGAACAAAGTTTTTCATTTTCACCATTAAAAGTTAGAGCTTAAAATGCAAGTGCTCCTGGGAAAGTTAACTTGTAGCAACTTAAATCCGTAAAAGGGAGGAAAGACTGATATCAGCTTCTTTCCTAACAGAAGATTTCAATAATTGCTCATAATTTGGTATACCTTTACAGGATAGAAAGCATGGTTTTCACCACAGTCCTGTGAGAAAGCATAATATCATTATCCTAACAGTGGGATTAGCCCAAGGATATTTAAACCTTGAGTTTTTCTGACCATGTCCAGTGCCATTTTTTTTCTATAGCATAGTGGAGAAAACACTAAGAGCTTTGATTATTGTTGTTGTTGGCCCTTCATTCTTTTTTTTTTTTTTTTTGGTGGGGCAATAGGGGTTAAGTGACTTGCCCAGGGTCACACAGCTAGTAAGTTTCCAGTGTCTGATGCCGGATTTGAACTCAGGTCCTCCTGAATCCAGGGCCAGTGCTCCATCCACTGCGCCACCTAGCTGCCCCATTGGCCCTTCATTCTTGAAGAGGACCATGACTTTACCCCAATGTCATGACTTGCACTGAATTGGATTTAAGTGAGGGAGGACTGTGCAAAGTCACCAACCTCACTCTCACCTCCAGAACCATTTAGGTCCAGTGGTAAGATATAGATGAGAACACCTGGAGATGGCCCTAGATGTTTGTTTGTTTGTTTTTAAGGCAATTGGGGTTAAGTGACTGGCCCAGGGTCACACAGCTAGTGTGTAAGGTGAGATTTGAACTCAGGTCCTCCTGACCTGACATTGTACCACCTAGCTGCTCTAAGAGCTTTGATTAGGGAGGCAGAAAGGGAGCAAAGAAGAAGGTTTGTGGGACTAAGGACCTTTGTGTGAGTGGGACAATCAAGTTTTTGGATTAGGCTGTCAAATCTTAGAACCACATTACATGGTTTTTTTCAATAGATAAAAATAATTGAACTTAGCATCATTAACAAAACTAATTGGCTAAATTAAGAAGCCATGCTTCCTAGTCCTGGTGAAATTCCAATGTGAGCACTAAGTGTGATGCTGATATTGAATCTGGCTAAAATGCAGATTTTTGGCAATACTGAACTTGAGTATATATTACCTTAGCAAATCACCAATTAATGCTCCGTTGCTTCATCCCTGAAACTCATGCCAGGGAAGGCCATCCAATAACCCTTTTACCTTCTGTGGCCCAAATTGAACTTTTCCAAGGAGCTTCCACCTACTTGTCTACATGATTTCAGTCACTCAGGGAAAGAAATGAGCATTTATTAAGCACCTACTATGTATTAGGCACTGTATTAAGTACTTTCAATTATCTCATTTGATCTTCACAACAAGGAGATGATGGATTCTCAGACTGAAGGAGGTGGCTATCCCCATGCCAGTGTTCTACCTGTGGAACAAAGAAGAGTCCCAGAACTTTCTTTGTGGATCATTTGGACACTATTTATATGTCATTTTAGACTTTACTTCCCAAAGCAATCACTACTACATGCCACAGCCCTTTATAATGTCCCAGAGTCCCTTGGGTATTATCTTCATGATGAGAGGCCTAAGGGTAATATTGGTCTCTTTAAAACAAGCAGCCTGGGTATGGTGTGTTACTTTAATATAGAACTAATGAGCTTAAGAAGCAGCAACATGATGTTTGATGCTTTTGTTGCTCGTTCTTTAAGGACAGGGGAGTTTTAGTGTGAGGTCAATAGCAAGGGATGGAGTTCAAGGAAAAATGGAAAAGTGCTGGAGAAATTGAAGTGAGACCCATGTGTAATACATGTTAAAAAGATTAGGACAACTGGCAATCAAAGGAGCAGTAGAAGTGTGACTATCTGAATTGTTGTGAGAATGAAACTGGAGAGAGATGTCATATAACTGATCTTTCAAAATGTCTTTTCCCCTCCTCCCCAAAGGTTATATTTTTAAATTGCCTTATTTTACATGGTCTTGGGGAAACACTTACTGTTTATCATTTCCAGGGAGTAGATATCACTCTAGACACTGTAAAAATCACACATGGGACATGATCTTTGATCCCCAACTGCTTCTATATTAGCAGGTGGTAGGACCTATTTGCCAGGCATACTATGTATTGCTTAACACAACAACTTTAGGACATTTTGAAGGCTTAAGTTCTGTACTTGCCTTCAGATTTTCTTTTTATAGCTACTTTTTCTAGTTTCTTAGACAAGAGGTAGACAAGATGAGAAAAGGTAATTTCTATTTTCAGGCATAAAGGAGAGAAACGAAGCAAATTTAACTGTAGAAAGTGGACTTTTGTAGGACTAAAAGTAAGATGGATCCCCTAAACTTGGAGGGATAGCTAATACAATGGATAATGGGGTACATATGTTGGGAAAGGGCAATTTCTATTTTAAGGTTTAAAGGAGAAGATCCCAAGCAACTTACCTGTAATCAATGTAATTTTGTTGGCATAAAAGACAAATCCCAAAAGTTGTAAGGGGCTAGCTAGCACTATGGATGGTAGAGACTAGGTGCAAAAAGAGTTCTGACAGGTCAGAACATTGTTCTATATCTAATAAGATGAAATTTGATAGGGATAAATAGAACATTTGGGTTCCAAAAAGCAACTTTTTATCATTTTAAATCAATTTGCCTGAAAAAGACCTGGGAGTTTTAGTGGCCTACAAGCTCAATCAAAAGTGTCATAAGGAAGCTTTATAAAATGCTAACATGAATGTAGACTGTATTAAGAGAGACATAGCTTCTAGGAACAAAGAAGGGAATTGTACCTCGGTATTCTGCAGATATTATAGGTCATGAAGAATTTTTGCCTTTGCTGCTTTATCAGTGACAACAACATTAAAGAGTATGAGAAAAAGCCTATAGCAGGACCCCATTTCACATTCTTTAGAAATAGAATATTCATTTATGCAACATCTTTTTTTATGTGAACATACAAAGGTAAGAAGACAACATCTCAGATTTCAATCTGGGAGGGACTTTATAAGTTACCAAGTCTAACCCACTCCCTTTTGTAGATGAAGAAAATAAGGCACAAAATAAGGCTTTAAAAAAGTTTGTGTGACCTCCCTAGGGTCAAATAACTAGTGATTGTTTGAGGAATGATTTGAACTCAGGTCTTTTAGATTCCAAGTCTAGCATTCTGTTGTCTTTGAGGAGCAATCTATTAAGAAGGGGATACCATGCACAAAAATAAAAAAAAGAAATTTAAAAAATAATCTATGTTAAGTGCTATAACAGATACAAAGTGTTTAAGGAGTTAAAAGAGGGAAAGATCACTTCTGACTGGGAGGATTGATGAAGTTTTCATGGAAAAAGTGATACTGGAATTGAATGTTGAAAGATGGCTAGGATTCTAGAAGGTAGAAGCAGAGAAGAAAATCATTTGGAGATGAGAAAACAATATACACAAAGTCACAGAAGTAGGAAAGTACAAGGAGAGGAGAGGGAATAAACATTAATACAGTTCCTACTGAATACAAGATGCATTTGAGAAACATTGAATAGTCTAGTTAGGCTGGAATTTAGTATGGATTTTATACTATAGTGAAAGACAAATTTGGAGATGCAAGTTGGGACTAGTACATAAAGGACCTTATACTCTCAGCTAAAGAATTTGTATTTTACTGAGTTGAAATTAAAGAACCACTAAATTTTTTGAGCAGGGGAAGTGGTAAGGCTATGACTGTGTTACTAAAATTAGTCCATTAATCACTTATGATGCTAAGAGGAATATAAAAAAAGGGAAACCACTTTGTCCTTCAAAAAATCTATATTCTTCATTCCCCAATTGAGAAATGGTCAAAGGATATGAACAGATAGTTTTCAGATGAAGAAACCAAAGCTATCTATTGTCATATGAAAAACATGCTCTAAATCACTGTTGATTAGAGAAATGCAAATTAAAACAATTATGAGGTGCCACCTCACACCTATCAGGTTGACTAATATGACAAAAAAGGAAAATGATAATGTTGGAGAAGATGTGGAAAATTGGAATGCTAATGCATTGTTGGTGGAGTTGTGAACTTAACCATCCATTCTGGAGAGCAATTTGGAACTATGACCAAAGGGCTATGGTGCTGTGCATACCCTTTGACCCAGAAATACCACTACTAGGTCTGTGTCCCAACAAGGTAATAAAAATGGAGAAAGGACCCACATGTACAAAAATATTTCTAGCAGCTCTCTTTGTGGTGACAAAGAATTGGAAATTGAGGGAATAACCATGAATTGGGGAATGGCTGAACAAGTTGTAGTATATGAATGTAATGGAAAGCTATTGTGCTATAAAAAATGATGAGCAGGCAGATTTCAGTAAAACCTGGAAAGACTTAAATGGATTGATGAAGTGAGCAGAACCAGAAGAACATTGTACACAGTAACAGCAACATTGTGTGATGATCAGCTGTGCTATTTAGCTGTTTTCAGCAATACAATGATCTAAGGCAATTCCAAAAGACTCAGGATAGAAAATATTGTCCACATGCAGAAAAAAAGAACTGTGGGATCTGAATGAAGATTGAAACATTCAACTTTTACTTTTTGTGGTTTTTTCATTTTATTATTTTTTAAGGTTTTTCCCCTTTTCTTCTGATTTTTCTGTTACACCATGACTAATGTGGAAATATTTTTAATGTGATTGTACATATGTCACCTATATTAGATTGCTTTCTGTCTTGGGGAGGGGGGAGGGAAAGGAGGAAGGGAGAAAAATTTGGAACTCAAAACCTTATAAAAATGAATATAACTGGAAAAAAGTAGAATAAAATTAATATATATTTTTTAAGTAATAGAATAGTTTTTAAAAAAACGCCCTACATTTTGATGGGGAAGAGACGTAAATATGTTCTTACCAAGAAACAAACAGAATGGAAAGAAGGTGAAGCCTCTAGCAGCTGGTGGGAGGCGGGGAATCCAGGAAAGATATCCTGGAGTAGCATTTGAGCCTAATCTTGAAGGAAGCCAAGGAATGGAAACCTAGAGGTAAAGGTATTCAAGTAAGCAAGTATAGCTGAATCTTTGTTTGGGTTGGGTTGATTTAAATTTAAAAAGTGGTAATGGTAGGGAAAGTAAAGGCAAGGAAAAGGGATTTTGTATGTAGGATCCTGTCTGGAGACACTTCATCTTAATTTCTAAGGCTCTAAAATCCTAGCTCTCATTATGACTTTCAAGTTAAATCTGTAGCTCTCCAGCAGAAGGTTTTAGAGTGCCAACAGAATACTTTAAGTAAGGAAGTAGCATATTCAAGGTAGTTATCAAGGAAGTCAATTTTTGCATATGAAAAGGTTGGCAGCTTTTGTTCTGATATATAAAGTCTCTGGGGTTATCCAATGGAACATTACCTCCTTGAGGGAAGGGACAGTTTCATTTTTATACATAGTGCAGGAGGCATTTGATAAATGTCTGTTGAATTAAATTCATTGAGTGGAATTAATCCAAATGTCAAGAAAGTGGTGATTTCAGTGACTTGGAGAAGCTACCCAACATTAGATTCTAATTCCACTATCCAATCTCCCAGTAAATAAAGGTAAAGTATTTTTTTATATAGTTCTAATGACAGAGCATGATTCTTCTAATAGAAATTTCCAATAGAGAGTTAAAAAACAAAAAAACATTACTGTTGAATAGACAAAGAAACAAAACACTGGAAAAATGAAAAAGGCCTGAAGGTTTATAGCAATATGGCAAGATGGATCAATAAAGATTGGATTAGAGATGTTATAGGTACATAGGGGAAGATTAATACTTTTGAAGAAGAGGGCAAAGTGAAGATGACTCATGGGGAGAGTGGTTTATCTGACACTTGTCTTGATATTCATCTTGTAGAATAAAACATGGCTCACTGTTACAAGAACGACAAAGAGGGGGAACAGATCTGATGTTTTCCTGGAGTCCTAACTTGATTTGAATCTGATATTACACTGGGGAAGATTTTGGACTTTAATTCATTTCATCAATTTCTCTTCCTACCCCTCTCCTTTCTACATTAGACTCCATTCTAGAATTTGTTCACCTTTGATATGTTTGAAATGGTTTGTGGATCCAGGGAAACTTCTTTTTCATTGTCTATGGCTAGAGTATCTGTGCTCTTCTACTAATGTTTAGTATCATGTGGCCTCACCCTAATCCTTACTCTGTTCTACCAAATAGGGTCTCATTATAATATTTATTACCCTTTATTTACCATTATCTACTTGGCTTTCAAAATGCTGGATAGTCAGTGTGTCCATGTCATTTTAAATTTCTTTTAAAATTAAACTATCATGAAACCACTCTATCAAGCAGTTTGCTAAAAATCAAGATATATGCCATGTACCGCACTCTCTTTTTCTACCAATGTCATAATCCTATCAAGTCAGAAATCAAGTTTGCTTAATGTGATTTGTCCCTGAAATGTCTTTTACAGTATGTCAGGGCCTATTACAGCAGTCTCCTAGTTCTCTAGTTATTCTCTAGTTAAAGGTTGGAAATGAAGTTTCAGGATGATATAAAATAAAAGCTTTTCCATCAAATGCTACCTACAACCAAACTGTATGTGGCTTGTATGAACCTGCAATGTAACATATCTAGAACCAAGATCCTTATGCCACGAATAAGACTTTCATAAACTTTTATCCATTTCTTAGGAGTATTAAGGATGACTGGGAAAACATGAGGGATGGAGGCATTAGTGAGGATCTATCAAATGCTGTCTCAGGTCCTCTAAACAATGAATTCTTCTCTAAGTACATAACTTAGTACCAGACTTAGTTCTGAGGACCTGAATGAGAATGACCAAGGCAGCTGTGAGAATGGGGCCCCAGTAAAATGTTAAGGTCTTGCAAGGAGGGATATATATGTTCATATGCTTGTGTATATGTATGTATGTGTATATACATGTATATGTGTACATACTGTTACATTGGAAGCAAAACCAAAAGAATGAAAAAATTGAAGGCATTGTTAAATATCTCATTGGAAAGACAACGTACTTGGAAAATAGATCCAGGAGAGGTAATTTGAAAATTATTGGACTATCTGAAATCCATGATGAAAAAAGAGCCTAGACATCATCTTCCAAAAAATTATCAGGGAAAATTGCCCTGATATTAAAGAACCAGAAGGTAAAATTAAAATTGAAAGAATCCACCAACTACCTTCTGAAAGAGATCCCAAAAGGAAAACTTCCAAGAATATTATAGCCAAATTCCAGAGCTCCCAGGTCAAGGAGAAAATATTGTAAGCAGCCAGAAAGAAAAAATTCAAGTATGGTGGAACCACCATCAGAATAACACAAGATCTAGAAGCTTCTACATTAAAGGATTGGAGGGCTTGGAATATGATATTCCAGAAGGCAAAGGAACTGGGATTGCAATCAAGAATCACCTACCCAGCAAAACTGAATATAATCCTTCAGGGGGAAAATGGGAATTCAATGAAAGAGAGAACTTTTAGGCATTCTTGATGAAAAGACCTGAGCTGAATAGAAAAATTGACTTTCAAATACAAGACCCTAGAGAAGCTTAAAAAGGTAAACAGGAAAAAGAAATTATAAGGGATATTAAAAGGTTAAACAGTTTACATTCCTACATAGGAAGATGATACTTGTAATTCATAAGAACTTTCTTATTATTAGGGTAGGTGGATGGAGTATATTTAGACAGAGAGCACAGGTGTGAGTTGAACATGAAGGGATGATATCTTTAAAAAAAATTAAGGGGTGAGAGGAATGCACTGGGAGAAAGGGAAAGGGAGAGGTGAAATGGGGTAAGGTATCTCACATAAAAGAAGCAAGAAAGGGGGCAGCCAGCTGGCACAGTGAATAAAGCATCAGGCCTGGATTCAGAAGGATCTGAGTTCAAATCCGACCTCAGACACTTGACACTTACTAGCTGTGTGACACTGGGTAAGTCACTTAACCCTCATTGCCCCATAAAAACCCAAAAAACAAAAACCAAAAAAAGAAGCAAGAAAAAGCTTATATAGTGGAGGGGAAGATGGGGGAGGTGTTGGGGAGTGAGAGAACCTTACTCTCATCAGAATTGGCTCAAAGAAGAAATAACATACACACTCAATTGAGTATAGTAATCTATTTTACCCTGCAGGAAAGTAGGGAGAGAAGGAGATAAGGGGAGAGGTGATAGAAGGGAGGGCAGATTGGGGGAGGGGGCAGTCAGAAGCAAAACACCTTTAAGGAGGGAAAGGGTGAAAGGAGATAGAGAATAGAGTCAATGACATGGGAGGGAGTAGGAAGGAGGGAAATTCAGTTAGCAATAGTAACTGTGAAATGATGAGCAGGATGCTCTTAGAAAAACCTAGAAAGACTTACTTGAGCTGATGCAAAGTGACAGCAATATTGTAAGATGATCAGCTGTAAATGACTTGACTATTCTCAGCAATGCAATGATCCAAGCCAGCTCTGAAGGACTTATAAAAAATGTGATCCATCTCCAGAGAAAGAACCAATGGTGTCTGAATGCAGATTGAAGAATATTTTTTTTAGTTTTTTTAAAGTTTTTTTTTGCCTGCTTTCTTTTATAACCTGACTAATGTGGAAATGTTTGCATGACTATACAAGTATAACATATTAAATTATTTGTGTTCTTGGTGGGGCGTGGTGAGGCAGGGAGGAAGAGAATTGGGGACACAGAGTTTTAAAAATAGACATTAAAATTGTTTTTACATGTAATTAGGGGATAAATAAAATTCTAAATAAATGAGGGGAAAATCTTAACCCTTTCATCCCCTCAAACTATCATCCCATAACTCTTTTCCATTTACCATTTAACTTTTAGAAAGTAGTATCTATATTGATTCTTCAGCTCTGACTCATTTCTAAACCACTTATATTCTGGCTTCTAGCTACAACTCTCAGTTTAAACTGTTCTCTACAGAGTCACCAAAGATCTCAAATGCTGAAGATGATGGCTGTCTCTCAGTTTTCATCCTACTTGACTTCTCTGTAGTTTTTGATACTATCACACAATTCTTTTTCCTATGTACTCTCTCCTCCCTTTGCTTCTGAGAAACTGCTCTGTCTTGGTTATTTTCCTAAATCAGTTTATTTTGCAGGTCATCATCCAGTACTAACCAGTTGAAATATAAGTCTTCCTCAAGGCTTTGTTTTGGGCCTTCACTGTTCTCCCTCTATGTTGCTGGGGATCTCCCATGGATTCAATTATTGCTTCTAAATAGATGACTCCTCAATCTATATGTCCTGCTTCAATCTCTCTTCTGAACAAAGTTGTTGTTGTTGTTCAGTTGTTTCACTTGTGTCTAACTCTTCATGACACCATTTTGGTTTTCTTGGCAAAGATACTTCATTGGTTTGCCATTTCCTTGTCCAGCTCATTTTATAAATGAGGAAATTTAGGCAAACAGAGTTAAGTGACTTGCCTAGAGTCACACAGCTAAGAAATATCTGAAGCCACATTTGAACTCAGGTCTTCCTGATTCCAGGCCCAGCATTCTATGCACTGTGCCACCGAGCTGTCCACCATCTGAACAAAGTGCCATACTGAAAACTTTATGTCCTTTTATCATCTCAAACTTACTAAGTCCAAAACAGAACTCAGAGTCAGAGACACAGTCAATTGACTTTTTTTGTGAGGCAATTGGGGTTAAGTGACTTGCCCAGGGTCACATAGCTAATAAGTATTAAGTGTCTGAGGCCGGATTTGAACTCAGGTACTCCTGAATCCAGGGCTGGTGCTCTATCCACTGTACCACCTAGTTGCCCCAGTTGACTTTTTTAAAAGAACCTACTCTTTGCAGATGCTGTGCTAAGTGCTAGTATTATAGCAAAGATAACAAGATTGCAACCATAAAGTCATCTTTGATTGCTTTCTTATCCCTGACTCACACACATATATACAGTTTTCAACTCTTGTTGATATTGATAATAGATGATATGTATAAAGAAAGCACTCAAAAGTTAATATATAGACTTTGTATGCTTTATATTAGTTGAGCCTAATAAATCAACTTGAAATTTCAGCAACAATTAATTTTAACTCTGATCCATATTGACTATGTGACTTTGGGCAAGTCACAATCTCTAGTTGCCCAGGCAATTCTGTAAGACTATCAGTTGCAGAACAGTTGAAGGTTTCCATTGCTGGAGGGAGTTTATACAACAGGGACTCCCTACACTGATGCAATCACAAGCCTAGATATAAAATGCCAACTTTGTGGGATAGGTTCTAATTACAAATGTATTTTTATAGAAGCTCAGATGTATTAAGATACATTCATTGATCAATTTTTTGAAAAGTCCTTACTATTGATTTTTCTATCAAAACTGATTTTTTCTAATAAAGTAATAAAGAGTATATGTATACCTTTGAGCAATTATGAAGCTGCTCTATGCTGTAGAAAATTACTAATGGAAGTCTGCATGTTCTCTTCTTCTATTTTTATCAAGCATACTCTTGACCTGTGCATAGAACATACTCAGAATGGTTTCTAGAGATGCCAATGTAGATGTATTGGTACTTAACTAATGGCTTCTCAGTAGATTTTTGTGATTAGTCTGTCACTGATTTTGTACTTTCTCATAGAATCTTCTCTTTTTTGAGATATATTGAAAATACCATTAAATTAAATTAAATATATTGAATACCATTAAAATAGTACCAAATCCAGCATGGATTTCTTCTGACTGTATTCATTCACATGCAGTTACTCTTCCAAATATCACCTTCTTTCTTATTATGGCATATCAGATACTGAAATGTTGAGTCTAAATGTATTAGTTTCATTGTCACTGATGATGAAAATACATCTTTATAGAACCACTGGAAAACTTGTTCTATTTCACATCCAATTGTCATCCCAATTTCATTTATAAATGTCCTTGTGATGGTCTGGCACAGTTGAATCTTATGTCAAGCTTTTCATAACCTTGTTTTCCCCTCCAATTTTCTTCCCTATTTTGTGAAATAATACTATTTATTTTCTTTCATTATTCTCCACTAAGATGTTTTTCAAATGTTCTTTTATTCTAAAATTACCCTTTTCTGATATGTCTCTACTTGGTGAAAATGTCAAGAGTTTTTTAGGTGAAACACTTTACCCCACTGTAGTGGCTATTATATGTTGTGAAATTTCTCTTAGAATGGTGGTAGTCATAGTTAGTATTTTTAATTTGATAAATTTCTCATTTTTCATATTGTATCATGCCTTGTTAAAATAAATGGAATTGAAGCAATATAATTGAACACATTGTCTTATTATTAAATTGATCATTTCCTCTAATTTGATGTTTATTTCCTTTAACCTAACTAATCGCTGTACACAGATAATGTGAAAATGACTTTCCCATTAGTAAATCACTATTTTATTATTCAGTTGTGTATGTTTATCTGTGTGAATGTTGCTGTTTCATATTCATCATGTCTAGCCTTCCTTATTATCTTGAAAAAAGTATTCATGATAAAGTATTTAGGCATAAAGATTCTGAGTTGCATACTTGTCATTGATCTTTTTCATTTCTTGGTTCTAAACTATATTTTCCAACCATTTTTTAAAAACCAACATTTCCTTGGATGGTGTGTGCATGTGTGTGCATGTGTACATTTATTTATTTGCCTGTTCATTCATTCATTCATTCATTCATTCATTCATTCATTTATTTTTTATTTGTTGTGTGGAGGTAGGTATAGACTGTGTGTACACACACATATGTGTGTAGGTATGTGTACATATGTGTATATATATGCACATGTATATATATTTATGTTAATTATAAAATATATATTTTATTTAGAGGATCTTGTCTACTTGGCAGTATAATTTACTTATTTCATTCACTGTTAACAGCCCTTTTGCACATGGTAAGTACTTAATACATATTCATTCATTCAATAGATATTGGGGCATGAGCTACATTTACCTTTACTCTGACTTCTTTGCTCATTCCTGTCATAAATATTACAAAGTAAGGTGAAAAAGAATCTTGTGAAATGATATTTCTTGTTAATTTTAGGTATACCAATGAAAACCAACTATACCAATTCCTTTATTCACCTAGTGGATGAGATATTGTGAGTTATCCTTATATTTGGTTGCAACTTCTTTTTGCCTTCTGGTTTTACTTTCACTGTGAATTTTCACATTGATATGGCACAGATTTTCCAATAATGCTAAAGGTGGTGTGATGGTTAGAGGGTCAGACTCAGAGTCAGGAAGACCTGAGTTTGAATCCTCAGACCCATGCTAGCTGTATGACTCTGGGGAAGTCACTTAATCTGTTTTAGCTTCAGTTACCTCATCTGTTAAACTGGGGTAGTGATAGCAGCCATCTCACAGAGGATAAAATGAGATAACATAACTAAAGAAGCTTGCAAAGGTTTAAGCACTTGCTGTTATTCTTAGTTACATATAAATTCCTTAGTTATTTGACAAAAGTCTCATGTTTCAAGGACCAACAGTTGAATGCATTTTGTAGGTTCACTTACATTTTTATGATTCTTAGTATCCTCTGCCCTTTTTCCTGTCTCCCTGACAATAGCACTGAGAGACTAGTAGAAAAGCATGCTGGTCATTTTACATTTTTCATCTGCTTCATGAGTGGTCATAATCTCCATTTTTTTTGTTTTTTGCAGGGCAATGAGGGTTAAGTGACTTGCCCAGGGTCACAGAGCTAGAACATGTCAAGTGTCTGAGACCTGATTTGAACACAGGTCCTTCTGAATCCAGGGCCAGTGCTTTATTCACTCTGCCACCTAGCTGCCCTATAGCCTCCATTTTTTTTTCTTTTCCCATATAAATATTTTATTATTTTCCAGTTACATTTAGAGATAATTTTCAACATTTGTTTTCATAAGATTTCTAGTTTCAATTTTTTCTCCATCCCTCCCTTCCCTTCCCCCTCCCCAAGACAGCAAGCAATCTCATATAGGTTATATATGTACAATCACATTAAAAATATTTCTGTATTAGTCACATAATGAGAGAAGAATCAGAGCAAAAAGGAAAAACCTCAAAAAAAAAACAACAACAAAAACAATAGAAATAGCATGGTTCAATCTGCATCTAGATTCCACAGTTCTTTTTTTTTCTAGATTTGGAGAGCACTTTCCATCATGGGTCCTTTGGAACTATCTTGGACCATTGTATTGCTGAGAAGAATCAAGTCTATCACAGTTGATCAACACATAATATTGATACTGTGTATGACATTCTCCTGGTTCTGCTCATCTCACTCAGCATCAGTTCATGCAAGTCCTTCCAGGTTTCTCTGAAATCTGCCTTTTCATCTTTTCTTACAGCACAATAGTATTCCATCACATTCATATACCACAACTTGTTCATCCATTCCCCCATTTGATGGGCAACCCCACAATTTCCAATTTCTTGCCACCACAAAAAGAGGAGCTACAAATATTTTTGTACATGTCATAGCCTCCATCTTAAAAACCCAATGGCTTACTTGTTGGTGATAAGCATTTGAAGGCTGGGCTGGTCTTCTCATAGCCAGCATTTTGTTTCTGGCAAAACCTGAACATCTTTCCAGCATAATGGAACCTGCTGGAATTTGTGCTTATGCAAGCATAGCCTTTGGGGACCCAGAGTCCAATCAAATTTGTGATATATTTTTACTCACTAGACTATGTGTGACTATCAGTACTGAGCTTGCACTGTTAGCAATGTATCATACTGAGAGGAAGTATTTGGAAGGGGGCAGTTATATTAAAGACACATTTGTTAAGATAAAGGGGTATGCTGAAGCCAATTCAAACAGGCTTATGAGAGGCAATTGTTAAATTTTCAGCATAAGTGTTTATAACTTGAAATTTACTAGTTTAGTCACTTACCTTTTCTGAGCATCAATTTTCTCATCTATAAAATAAGGATAATATTAACATCTACCTTAGAGGGTTACTGTGACAATCAACTGAGTTAATATATGTGAAGCACTCTATAAACCTTAAAATCTATATAAATGTTAGGGAGGAGGAGGAGGAAGAAAAGCAGGTATAGTATTACCATTATTATTATGATGATGATGAATAATAATAGTAGTGTAAAAAATTTAACTAATCCTAATCTAACCTGAAAAAATGTATAACTGTGGGCTGTATGAAAAATTATAACTTCATGAAAAATTATAATTTGGGCCTTAAATCCCATCTGGGTCTCCATTCAAATGTAAGAATTAATTTTACTAACTAGGCCTAATTTCGGGGGACTAATCTGACTGGGGGCCTAATCTGGGGACTTTTGACTGGCTGGCTATCTGACTGCTATTAATTTCCTATGGGCCGTTTATAAAATTTCCCCCATTGCTCTGCTCCAAAATTGATAAGCAAAAGATTAAGAAGCCTCTTAATTAAATAATCAAAGCAGAATTTATTTATAAAAATCAATGTAAACGATAAGGCTTAAGAAATGCAGTTATATGACCTTCTGGCTCGTCTCTCTCGCCCTTACGTCTCCTTAGTGTTCTCTGTCTCACAGACTTCTCAGTGTCTCTTACTCGGTCCTCTCCTGCTCTGTTTTGTAGCCACTTCTCTTTACTGTTGCAATGAACACCTCAAAAGTCCTGAACTCCATACTCTCACCCCCAGTGTCTCTAACATCTCTGTATTATAGCCCTTTCTCCCTCCTGTACCATCTCCTTCTGTTCTCTTAATCTTCCGGCCTCCCCCCACCCTCCTTGCTCTTAGCTTTTTCTCTGTCTCCATCAGCCCCTCTCTTTACATATCTTCAGTCTCCTTAGCGTCCTTGTAGCAGCCCCCTTTCTGTCCATCCACTCCTGCCCTATCTCCTTAATCTTCCAACCTCCTCCTTCACTGTCTTCTCCCCTGTATATATGTTCCTTCTCTCCCCTCAAACCTCGGGCTCCCTGGACCCCCTCACACGCCAAGCTAATCAGCCAGCACACTAGGGCTGTGCCCAGTGGGGCTCGAGGGGCCTGTGCCCCCTGCTGCGCACCTGGGACCTCCACACAGGCTATGCTAGGGCCTTACAGGACAAGCCTGGGATCTCCAGGGCAGCTCCCCTCAGGGAATTGAATTGAATCAAATCATAGAAGAGTTCTCCTGATCTTTATTAATGATAACTTTGGAAGAGACTGAACAGAAATCTTGGTTTACTGTATGCACACACATACACACAAACTTTTGAGGAGGAAAAGGGTAAAAAGAGAGAGAGAAAAGGTTGAATAGGGAAAAACTAGGATGGAGGTTAATAGACAGTAATCATAACTATGTTAATGGGATGAACTCACCCATAAAATGGAAGTAGATAGTGGAATGATTAAACACCAAATTGGAAATCCTGAAAATCAAAGGAGAGATTAATAAAATTAAAAGTAAGAAAATCATTGAACTAATAAATGAAACTAGAAATTTGTTTTATGGAAAAAACCAATAAAATAGATAAGCCATTGTTAATTTGCTTTTTTTAAAAAAAAAGAAAACCAAATTATCAGTATCAAAAGTGAAAAGGGTGAATTTACCACTAATGAACAGGGAATTAAATAAATTATTAGGAAGTGTTTTGCCCAATTATATGCTAATAAATCTGACAATCTAAATTAAATAAATGAATGTTTACAAAAACAAAAATTGCTGAGATTAATAGAATACGTAAGCAACTCTTTCAGAAAAAGAAATTGAACAAGCCATAAATGAACTTCTAAGAAAATACCAGATCTCAAACTATATTAAAAAGCAGTAATCATCAAAACAATCTAGTACTGAATAAGAAAAAAAGTGGTGGATCAACAGAATAGATTAGGTACATAATACACAGAAATAAATGACCATAGTAATATAGGGTTTGACAAATTCAAAAATACAAGATTTTGGGAAAAGAACTTGCCATATGACAAAAATTGCTGGGAAAACTGAAAGCAATTTGGCATAAATTAGACATAGACCAACAACTCACACTATATCAAGATATGGTCAAAATGGGTACATGATTTAGACATAAGATTATATCATAAGCAAATTAGGGGAGCTTAGAATATTTTACCTGTCAGAGGTAGCAATAATGGAAGAATGTATGACCAAAAAGATAGAGAGATCATTATAGGATATAAAATGGACAATTTTGATTATGTAAAATTAAAAAATATTTTGCAGAAACAAAATCAGTATAGCTAAGATTAAAAGGAATGAGGAAACTGAGAAAACATTTATAGCAAGTTTCTCTGATTTAAAATTCTCTCAAATATATAAAGAATTGAGTCAAATTTATAAGAATACAAGTCATTCCTCAACTGATAAATGATCAAATGATATGAACATATAGTTTTCAAAAGAAGAAGTCAAAGCTATCTAAAGTCATATAAAATGCTATGAATCACTCTTGATTAGAGAAACGCAAATTAAAACAACTCAGATATTACCTCAAACTCATCAGATTGACTAATCTGACAGAAAAGGAAAGTGACAAATGTTGGAGGGCATGTGGAAAAATAGGGACATTAATGATTGTTGGTAGAGTCTTGAATTGATCCAACCATTCAGGAGAACAATTTGGAACAATGCCCAAAGGTCAATCAAATTGTGCATACCCTTTGACCCAGTAATAGCACTACCTATATGTACAAAAATATTTATATCAACTCTTTGTGGTGGCAAAGAATTAAAAATTATTGGGATGCCCACCATTTGGGGGAATGGATGAACAAGTTATGATATATGTTTGTGATGAGATACAATTGTGCTAGAAGAATTAACAAGTAGTATGCTTTTAGAAAAACATGGAAAGACTTAATTGAACTCATGCAAGCTGAAATGAGGAGAAACAGAACATTGTATACAGCAATAGCAATAGTGTACAACGATCAATTGTGAATGCTTTGCTATTCTCAGCAATTCATTGATCAAAGACAATTATGAAGTACTTATGATGAAAATTGCTATCCACCTTCAGAGAAAGAGCTTAAGGAGTTTGAATGTAGATTAAAACATACTTTAAAAAATTTTCTTGATTATTCTTGTTTTTTTTTCAGTCTATGTTTTCTTGTGCAACATGGCTAATATGGAGAAGTTTTGCATGATTGCATATCTATAATCTATATCAAATTGCTTGCCTTCTCAGGGAGGGGAATGAAAGGAGTGAGAGTATTTGGAACTCATAATTTTAAAAAATGAATGTTAAAATTTTGTGTTTACAGACAATTGAGAAAATAAAATTAAATATAAATGTAAAAAAAGAAAAACAAAACAAATGGTAAAACAGAAAAAGTGAAAGAAAGAACTGTGATATACCTTTTCTATGTGACAATTATTTTTCTTTGGTATTTTATTTTGGATACTTTGGATGTTCACAATATGAGCTTTTCTATGACAAAAGATACATTTTCTTAAGCTCAATACCCTGGACTTTATAACCATGGAATGGCAAGAGTATAGACCTATCCATGCGAAAACATCATTTTAATGAAATATTGTGTCACAAAGTTGATACTATACTTCAAGGAATCATACTTCAATGCATTAGGGAGACAGCTAAAGAAGGGAAAGGATGATATGCTGTTACCCTCAAAGAGCTATTTTTAAAATTCCAATGTGTTGGAAAAGTTATTCTTCAAAAGCAATTTTTTCTCTTTTTTTCTGTCATTTGTTATACTCATAAATGTTTGGAAAGTAATTAGACCAAATATTGACAAAATTTTGCGTTAGAAGGCAAGGCTAGGTAATTGCAATTACCATTCTATGTTCTAGCATGTGGAAGAAGAATAAGTGGGCAAAACTCACTAACAATCTGTTTGTAACTCATTAAGTATAATTTACTTCCTAATATTTCTATACTGTATAATGGATTATATCCTGTGTCATCATAGAGGAGGAAAAGCCATTTTTTCCCATGATCCTAAAAAAACATGAAAAAATATTATTCTACTCTAAGCATTCTCGAAAAAAATTTGGAATTACACCAAAAATTGACTAAAATATCCATACCCTTTAACCTATAGATCCCATTTCTAGTTTTTTCTTTCCCTCTTCCCCTCCTTCTTTCATATGTGTGTGTATATAAATATTCACACACACATATGCCAATATACACAAATGAGTTAACATGTTAAGTATTTTACCAATGGAAAGTGCTATATAAATCCTAGATATCATTAGCTATCACACACACACACACATACACACACAGTGTGATATCAATTGGTATGAACAATGAATCCCATGAAGTAGTTACATTATTCTAATTTATCTTATGTATTTCCATTGAGTTGGAAACCATGATCATATTTTAGATAGTTATAATGTAAGATAGTGCAAATTCAGTGACATATGACCACTTCATGGGATTCATTATTAGCACTAATCAGGACCTGTATGTATATATCTATACACATAATGTATGTATGTATATGTGTATATGTATAGCAATACTTTTCATAGTAACAAAGAACTGGAAAGTATATGTTCATATACTGGGGAATGCTAAATAAATTGTAGCACATAAATATAATGGCATATCTTTGCCCTGTAAAAAATGGTAGTAAGTTTTGGTTTTATGTTACCTACACTTTCCACAGAGCAGCTTAGGAAGACCCATATAAACTAATGCAAAACAAAAGTAAGTAATCCTGGAAAGCAATACACTCAATTATAATTTTTAAAATGGAAAGAACAACAAAACAATCAAAACTGAGCATTGTAAAATTATGAAATTTGGGCCCAGAGAAATGATAAAAGAATGCCCTTCACTACTTTGACTGCAGAGGTTAGACATTGTTGAAACTAGTTTATGTATTGTTGGTTAGTTTTAAGGTACTATTTTATTTTCCCTTTCTTTTATACTTTGTTATACAGGATGGCACCACATTCTTGTCACCTCATCAAACCCCTCAGATTGGCTCTCCCCAAATTTGCTACAAAGTGACCTCTGACCCAAAGTTTGTAGAACAAGTCTAAACTACTTGAAATGGAAAGCTAATTTAAGGTTCCATGGAACTGAAACCTTTTTCTCTATCTGTCTTGGATTCATGTCAGTGTCATTCAGGGCATGCACTACTTCTTTTGTACTTTCCACAGCACCTATCACAGTTCTAGGTTGTTGTTGTTTGTCCTTCGTTTGCAGAGAGAATCAAGGATGTCATGGGGTGGTTTTGACTCACACATGAATTGAAGTGAGGCAGAGTTGGACTCCCTCTCTTCCAGAGTCATCAAAGTCCAATGACAAAACAAAAATCAGGTCCACTGGTGACAGCCTCAGATAGAGTGGGTGACCTTGGTATCTTCAGTGTCTGTTCAAGCTCTAAGTGATCCTTAGCACATGCTTCACCTGCCTTCATCATGGTTAGAACAAATTGTTCTCATTCACCCATTCCTCTGTGGGGAAGTCTTCACATGCTTGGGATAGACATCCTCCTAACTCAGTTGGTTAGCCTCAACCTGGTTTATCCCATCTGCTGGATTTTACCAGGGTGTGGCCGCTGCACATAATACTTCTTATATCCACAGGCGAGAGTTGGGTGACAGATGGACACCAAAGTGGCCTGAAAAGGGGCTTGGCAAGCCCTCACACAAGAGGTACAATTCCTCTCTGAATACCCCATACAACCCATAAACAATTCTAGGGAAGCACAGACATTTTGTCTGAAATGTTTATTTCTGATGATTGTTGGTAGCTTAAATAAAACCCAAGCTGGGCATGGCTGAAATCTACCATTCTTTTCTTTAGTAAATCTGAGTCTACATGGTTCATAGGGACTTGAGTGAATTTCAAAAAACCATTCTCTCTTATAGGGAAGAAGAACTGTAGTAAACTGAGTCAACTTGCTGAAAAAGCAATCAATATGAATTAATGTATTAATTAAGCACCTACCACATTCCAGACATCACACTGAGACACAGAATTATAAAGATAAAAATGAAAGGATCCCCCAAATTTTTGTAAGTTAACAATAGAAACATAAAGATGGCCTGACTGAACTGAATTTGCTTTAAATGGTTGTCTATTTATAGGGCACTAGCCCCCAGAAATATTTTGACCTTTATATTTGAGTAATATCTTGGCTTTGGTGTTTTTGACCTACATATGTGGTCTTTTTTAAAAAGTACAAATTGGGGGCAGCTAGGTGGCGCAGTAGATAAAACACAGGCCCTGGATTCAGGAGGATGTGACTTCAAATCTGGCCTCAGACTCTTGATACTTACTAGCTGTGTGACCCTGGGCAAGTCACTTAACCCTCATTGCCCTGCAAAAAACAAAAGCAAACAAACAAAGAAAAAAGTACAAATGGTCAACATTGGCTATACATAGTGATTTCTTTTTGGTTCATAACAACAGCTTGTGTTTATAAACCCACCACTGTATGTTAATGCTTCTTTTTCCTCCTAAAGGTTCCTCAATAACTTTTCTTGGAAAGGGTCTCCATATGTCAGAGAGTGAAATAAGTAGAACTAGGAAAATAATACATACAATGATTACAATAATGTAAACAAAAAGCACCCTAAAATGTAGCCAAGTGCTGAGTAATTTCAATGACCGACCTTGGCTCCAAAGGAAGAAGTGAAAAAGCAATTCATCCCTTTTAGTAGAAATGAGGTAGACTTATGGGTGACCATAGTTTGATATGGTCACAGGTGCAGTCATTCTATCTTTTGATTTTGATTTGGTTGTTTTATTTAATCACAAAGCAGGACTCATTTGATACAGGTGTGATAAAAGCAAGACGTATATCCAGAAATTATTGTGATATAAAAGCAAAAGGCACAAATAAAACATTTCATATTTTTAGAGTTTCCCCATCACTGATTAAAATAGCATCTTCGTTTCTAATTTTTATCTGAAAATCTAATTTTCTGTGGTAAGAACCCTATCTTTTTAGCATGAATAGAATTTATGTTTTACCTCCTCTGTACTATGGCTTTACCATTAGTTGTTATTTTTTTCTCATCATATTCAATGGATGAGTCATCTACAGGATACTGAACAGGTGAAAATAGCTACCAAGGCACACTGGCCCACAGTGTCGATGGTAGCAGTAGCTGTGTGTCTTGAGATTGAACTTGTCTTCACATAGAAGGGGTCATCCATAAGGTTTAGCCATCTTTTGTGCTCCTAGGTTCTGCTCAATATGTAGGAACACTACTGATAGCTGTGCATGCTGCTACTACCGTGTAGACCATTTGTGTCTGAGGATATTATTGATGCAAATGTTTGCTTTTACCAAGACACAAATAAGGGAACTGCAAGAAATTCATTTATCTGTGAAATAAACTCACCAGTTGCATTTTTGAACATGTACTTCCATAACTTTAAAAGTTTACTCTTGCCTCTAATAACTGTGTAATGGGGATGAGGTCAGTAAAGCCCTAACCTGGCCCTGGCAAAACCCAACATTTGGTCCCATTTTAAAAAATATACCCCAGGGGCAGCTAGGTGGCGCAGTGGATAGAGCACTTGGAATCAGGAAGACCTGATTTCAAATTTGGGATCATACATCCAGCTGTGTGGCCCTGGGCAAATTACTTCACATTTGTTTGCCTCATTTTTCTCATCTGTAAAATAGAGGTAATAGTAGTACCTACCTCCCAGGATTCTTATAAGGATCAAATGAGATCATAATTGCAAAGTGCTTAGCATCAAGCCTATAGCATTATTTATATTATTGCTATATTTTAATATAGCAGATTTTATGTGTAATATAAATGAAAACATAATATTTAATATAGAATTAGTATACTACTATTATTTTTTCCTTAAGACTAAAAAGTACAGATGATTTCATGATTAGCCTTGGTGGAAGAAGTTTCACAGTGGGAATGTCCTTTATAGCTGACATCCAAAGTCTAAACTGAAACAAAACAAACTCCCACGCTAAATTCAAAGTGTAGTAAGACAGGGCATTTTCAAAGGGTCTGGAACTGAATCTCTCGGTGTTATTTAAGATGAAGATTAGCATTCATATGTAACAATAAATCAGGAAATACATACTGTGATTAATGATGTATTGTTGTGAGGATTGCTTACTACCTTCTCCATCCCCCCCAAAAAAAACCATGTCAAAACTTTCAGAACAGAACTGAGATATCTTTGTTTAAATGTCTGGATTTCTAAAAATCTGAGTACTCCCACAATACCTAAACACATGCAAAGTACATTCTCTGGAAGCCTGGGAAAATACAAATAGGTAATCATATATCTTTCATGGGTGTGATCAGCAGGCAGACTTGACCACTAGCTCCAAATTCCAATTGGAAACAGGCCATTCAGTGATCTGGTCTGAACCTGTCATGTCAGCAAATATACTCAGTGCTTCACACCAAGGGGCTTGGAATATCACATTCCTTCCTTTTTAAGAATGTCACATGTGGAGCTGTCGCAGAGAAACAACATACTGTGTGTCTTCAG
Source organism: Dromiciops gliroides (assembly GCF_019393635.1). Classification (NCBI taxonomy): domain Eukaryota; kingdom Metazoa; phylum Chordata; class Mammalia; order Microbiotheria; family Microbiotheriidae; genus Dromiciops; species Dromiciops gliroides. The sequence continues at coordinate 76,607,388 of NC_057865.1, read as the reverse complement.
ACCCTCTGTATCAAATTCAGACAATCCAAACATTTATTTAAGTCACTGATTACACCACAGATATACAATGCAATAATACGCTCATTTTTTCAGTTGTATGAAGAATTTTTATAAGGGGGTGGGGGCAGATGATACTGATGATTACAATGGAATGAAAAATAAAATAAATGAGAGGAAAGATGCCAAGATATCAAGCCTAAACCATCTGGCTTATAGATGTTTTTTAAAAGTTTATCTTTAATATGGTGTGCCTGTATGTGTGTGTGTGTGCGTGTGTGCACATATGCACACGCTAATTTGAATGGGATCTGTGTTTGTGTCCCTTCCAGTATAAGACTCCTTCAAAAAGGTCAACCCAGAATGAATGAAATGTTTTTTTTAAGAAAGATTGCATATTTTGGTTCATTGTTATTGCTTTGCTTATCAAAAATTCTCATAGAATCAGATAGTATGAGATGCTGGTTTTTCCTCTCTTTAAAGAAAAAAGAGGGGGGGAGAAGGGGAGAAATGATTCTCTCCTTGCACATGGGCTCTTGACTTTTGTTTTATAATGTATTCCTCTTCATTCCTGCAGTCAGGCTCAGGAGGATGCTGGAAGGTTACTTGTCATATGGAACAAAATTTGATAAGTGAAGGGCACATCTGCAAATGTTACTATGAATCATAAATGGTAAAAATTCAGTGAAGAATTGTGGGAAAAGGAATGCAGGATAAAGGCAAAAGGATTATCCCAGAGATGGGGGAAATTTGGCAGGACAGGAGATTAGATAGGAGAACAATATTGTTGCATAACAGGTCTGAGGAATAATTGTGTCACTATAAAAATGAAGATATTGGTTGACCAGCCATCAGGTTCCTGGGGAAACCACAGTCTGGCTTCAGTTGATCCTAGATAATAAATTAAGAAAAAGAGAAGAAAAGCTGGAGCTACCCCCAGAAGGGAGAGGTATAGTGGTAGACATAGCACCCAAGGCAGTCAAAGACAGAAAACCATTATAGGGTGGGTTAACTTTCACATATAAAAGGATGGGGGAGAAGTAACCTCAATCTATTAATTCTAGTAGGTTTTCTCTTGAAGAGAGCCAAACAGTTTGCTGGAATCTTGAAAGAGTTAGGGAGGAATTTGCTTCAAGGGGATTGTATATATCCAGGTTCTCCATGGCAGCAGTCCCAAGCCAGGATTTCTTGCAGGTGTTAGCCATCAGAGTACAGCTGTGTCAGCTGGGGACAATATTGTAGAGGTTACAAAGAGTCTAAATGTCTTCTTTCAGACGTCTCAAATGGTCACTTCTGCTTAACCCCCAAACAGCCCTGTCTTTTAAAGATGTTCAATTAAAAGTTAATTCTATGAACTTTGTGGTTTCTAAAAATATTATGCTTGCTTCACAACTAAATATATCCTCCCTTCATTTTGTGAGTCAACACCACTGAATCAATGGCTGTGCCTACTTGAAAAATGGAGTTATTTCCCAAATGGACCTGTCTGTGGTGAAGGCATTTTTCCATGTTGCTAATCCAGTGGAACACATTTCTAAGAAATTCCCCATTTCCCTGAAGGAAAATGAATATTTCAGTGTCTTTAGGAGAAGGGAATTGGGCTCCTCTTGTTTTTTAGTATCTCTGAACCTGGCTTTTTAGATAATCTCATACTTTTTTGCCTTTATCCCTATCAGCCATCTTTACTGGAGCTCCTGCCAAGTGAAACAGTCTTTCTGTATCTCTTCAAACCACAAACGCCCAATTTATCCTTTAAAAAAAAAAGAACCTCACAAAAACTTTCAAGAATGTAGCTGTTAATTCAATTTTGTCACATCACTCTGATAAGTTTCCGTAGAACATCTACCCTTCCCCTGTGCAAAAACATAGTTCATTTTATTATCATCATCATTTATTTTACTTTTCCACTAGGTTTCCTAGTGACAGCTAGGGGCCCCTTCCAGCCAATCATCTGTCCTTTCAACAGAACATCTGTGATGCTTAAAATTCGGTGGTGGTGGTGGTAGAGGGAACAGAAATGAAGCCATGAATATGAAAGAGATTTCAGAAGAAGAATCAGTCGGAATTAGTAGTGTAGAGAGTTAAGGCACGGTAAGGGTCAAAGTGGACTCCAATGTTTCGAACACAGTGACAAAAAGGATAGAATGGAGCTTAGATCAATGGAGACACTGAAATATACAAATAGATACATATATACAGAGACATAAATATAAACATGTATACAAATATATACATATGCACATACATATATACATATATAGAGAGATAGAGACAGAGAGAAACAGAGAGGTATTTAAAGATAGACATAGATATAGATATAGAGATTATCTTTTTGGTGGGCAACATGATGAGTTCTGTTTTATATACCTAGGCAGCTAGGTGGTGCAGTGGATAAGAGTGCATTATTTCAGAAAAACCTGAGTTCAAATCCTGCCTCAAACACTCTACCTATTTGACCCTGGACAAATCACTTGCTTTCTTTTATCCTTAGTTTTCCTCATCTAAAATTATTTCACATAGTTGTTATGAGGATCAAATGAGATAAAATATGTAAAGTGCTTTGTAAACCTTAATGTGATATATAAGTGCTAGCTATTATTGTACAACCTTTAGTTATGTCTTTGTATAACTGGCATTTGGTGAGAAAGGAGTCAAGTTTTGGATATATATGTCAAGTTTTGGATATATATATATATATATATATATATATATATATATATATATATTTGGAGTACTACCCCACTTAAGAGAGCAGGAATACAACTTTAATCTGGAAATTCTTTCCCATAGACTAACAATATTTAGGGCATTGTAAAAAATAAAACTCTACTCCCATAGATATAATTCTAACCTGTACTGAGGAGAGCAGCTTGGTCAGCCTAATGGCCCTGATTTTTGCTCCCATTCTGGCAGGAATTCTCAATTGGAGAAGGGTGGGCAGAGGGGAATCTAGAGATATCTTTCATGCCTTATACATCCCACATCTAGACAGACCCATGTGAACATTACATGGGCACAGTACATACAGTACATGGGCAATACACATATTCTCCCTCTCTCTCTCTCGCTCTCACTCACGCTCTGTGTCTGTCTGTCTCCCCCGTCCCTTGTGGCAAATATCATGGCAATTTTATATATTCTGGAGCTGTACACCAGCTAGTTGTACTCCCATCTTCAAGTCTCTCTCCACTTCATTCCACCTTCCACTCAGCAATCAAAGTGATCTTCCTAAAGTAGTAAAATGTTGCCCCCACCACCCATTCAATAAATTGAAGTTGTGTTTTTTTCCCCTAATGCCTCTAAGATCAACTATAATATCCTGTTTGGTTTTTAAATGCTTAATAACCTGTCCCTTTCCAACTTTTCCAGTCTTCTTACACTTTAATCCCCTACACATATTCTATGATCTAGTCAGAATGGATTCCTTGATGTTCTTTTTTGTTTGTTTATTTAAAATTTTATTTTCCAAATTACATGTAAAAACAAATTTTGACATCATTTTTTTAAACTTTGTGTTCCAACTTCTCTTTCACACTCCCCCCCAAGAGCTCAAACAATTCATGAGTAGTCATGCAGAATATCTCCAAATAAGCTAGGTTGTGAAAAAAACAGACAAAAACAAAACTTCAGATTAAGGAACTAACAAAAAAAAGATGCTTCAGTCTGTTTTCAGATACCATCAGTTCTTTCTCTGTGGATGGACTGCATTTTCCATAAGTCCTTCAGAGCTGGCTTGGATCATTGCATTGCTGAAAATAACCAAGTAATTCACAGCAGATCATCTTACACTATTGCTGTTATTTTGTATATAGTACATTTCACTCTGTATCAGTTAAGATAGGTCTTTCTAGATTTTTCTGATAGCATCCTGCTCATCATTCTTTTTACAGCAAACTACATTTGATGTTCTTTTTACAATACACTCCATCTCCTGCCTCCATTCATATTCACTGGATAACCTCCCTACTTACAATTCTCTCCGTCCTTGTCTCTGCCTTCTACCTTCCTTCATTTCCCAGCTAAGCTTTCACCTTCTGCAGGATGCCTTTCCCAGTCTCCCTCATTGCTAGTGCCTTCCTCTGAGAGAATCTCCAAATTATCCTGTATCTATATTTTTTTTAGTGAGGCAATTGGGGTTAAGTGACTTGCCCAGGGTCACACAGTATCCTGTATCTATCTTACATGTACATAGTTGTTTGTAGCTAACTTGTACAGTAGAAATAGGGTTAGTCCTGGGATGTGGAATATGTGAGATTAAATACGGCCCAGACACTTGTTAATGATGGGACTCTGGGCAAATCCTTTCACCTCAGTCTGCTTAGTCTCCTCATCTATAAAATGAGGTTGATAATAGCACCTACCTCCTGGAGTTGTTGTGAGGATCCAATAGGAATATTTATGAAGTGCTTTGAAAATCTTAAAATGCTATATATGTGCTAGCTATTCTTGTTTGCATTTTGTCTCCTCATTAGATTGGAAGCTTCCTTAGGGTAAGGGATTGTTTTTGTCTTTCTGTATATTTCCAGCAGAACACAGTCCCGGGCACATCGTTGGTACCTAATGATTGCTGCTGATTTGACTTAACTTCCAAAAAAATTAAGAATGATTTGAGAATGAGTTGTCTCATTCTCAAGGTCCCCAGAAGCCAAAAAGACTATGAATGTAGGCTGGCAGATATGTACCCCTTGGGAACTAGACTTAAAGATAATTTTATAGAGAGAGATTAGCCAACAAGGAAAGGATGTTTCTAGTCACAGTTGCTCATGCAGACTATTGACTAATAGGTGACAGGGTCACAGTCCACATTTTGGAGGAAGCGCCCACATTGACAACACACAAGTTCCTTAAAATATTGAAGGATGCAGTTTGTTAGGCAAATAGACCAAACCAGAAAACTCAAACACAACAACAATCTCATTAAAATAATGTCTTCTTAAGACATCATTAAAAACCCAAAAGACTTGAACAAATGCTGACTTTATCAAATGGCTCCTCAGTCCACTTTCATGAGAGAGAAGCTCAGATGTTTAGTCTCAGTTATAAATAATTTATAGTAACTAAGCTAATGAAACCATATCTAACAAGAACTTTCATCAGCAGCCAACTCACATATCCTAGGAACCCAGCTATGTTTGATATAAATATAAAATGGATACTAATGATTTTTGTTATTTTCGATGCTCTTAGCATTCATGAACATTTTAACGTAGTACTCAGTACCCTGCTGAGACTTCCCCAGCCTGGATAGAGAAGGCCAACTCATAGTAAGAAAATGAGATTACAGGACACAGTCATGATGGAGGAAATAAGAGAGGGTCAGAAGGCAGAGTTTGAACAATAAGGGAGAGGTCTACTGCTGGGCCAAGGACCAAAGGAGGTCAAAGACAGAAACATTCCGCGTGTAACCTAATACTCCAAGAAGCACATTTTTTTGCGTGTGATAATCAAGAAATGCAAACAAATCAGTTGTCAATTGACTGGCAAATTGCTGATCAAATTCTAATCTATGAATATAGTGGAAAATTATCATTCTGTAAGAAATTGTAACTACCAGAAATTCAGAGAAACACAGGGAGATATGAATTGAGGCAGAATTATTTAAGTTGAACTAGGAAAACAAAATACTCAAAGGCTATTATAATGTAAATGAAAAGACCACTAAAATGAAGATAAACTCTGTTTAATATTCAGTCAGTCAAAAGGCATTTCTTAAGCATCTGTTATATACCAAACACTCTGCTAAGTGCTGGGGATACAAAAAAAGACAAAAATCCTCAATGAATTCATCATATTCTAATAGGGGTAACATGTCAATAACCAGGTATGTAAAAGATATATAAAGTAGATGGAGGTAATCACATATGAATGCAAGATCCTTGAGGTTAGGGACTGATTTTTTTGCCTCTTATGTATCCACAGTGCTTAGCATGGTGCTTGACTCAAAGTAGGTGCTTAATAAATATCTAATGATCGATTGAATGATTGATTGAAGGGAAGGTACTAATAGTGGGAGGGTCTATTGCTGGAAAGGCCTATTGCAGAAGGTAGGATTTGGTCTGAGACTTGATGATAGAGAAACTAGAAGGCAGAGGTGAGGGGGGAAGAACATTCTACACATGGTGCATAGCCAGTGCAAAGTCATGGAGACTGGAGATTAAATGAAGAATCTGAGGAACAGTGTATCTAGATTTTAGAGTTTGTTGAATGGAAAGAAATATAACACTGGAAAGGTAGAACATGGTAAGGTAGTGAAAAGCTACCAAACAAAGGTCCATTTATTACTAAACAGAGGTAATTACCTGAAGGTAATAAAGACCAACAATCAAGATTATCATAACCAGTCAGCCCATGGGAAGAACCCCGTGCCTTTTCTAGAAAGAAGTGGAGGACTGTAGGTACAGAAGTTTACATTCATTTTCAGGGGCAGTCACTGTGTAAATTAATTTTGTTGAAAGTGAAACCGATAGGTCAGGGAGGAAAGAGTAGGTGTCATTTCCAGATTTGACTGGTGTGAAAACAAAAGGCATACAGTTTGAAAATTTTAAAAGGCAGGCAAGAAAGGGAAAGTATGAAACAGAGCCAGCCTGACAGAGGGGGTTTGAAATCATACTTCAGATTGTCTTTTGTTTGTTTGTTTGTTTTGTTTTTTGCAGGGCAGTGAGGGTTAAGTGACTTGGCCAGGGTCAGACAGCAAGTGTCAAGTGTCTGAGGCTGGATTTGAACTCAGGTCCTCCTGAATCCAAAGCCAGTGCTTCATTGATTGTGCCACCAAGCTGTCCCCAAGATTGACTTTTAAATTTCATTTGAACTATATAAAATCATGCAGGTTTGTTTTTTGTATTGTTTCATTGTCCTACTTTCTATTTTTTTGTTTATGTTTTTGTTTTTTTGCAGGGCAATGAGGGTTAAGTGACTTGCCCAGGGCCACACAGCTAGTAGGTGTCAAGTGCCTGAGGCCGGATTTGAACTCAGGTCCTCCTGAATCGAGGGCCATCTTCATCCACCTAGCTGCCCCCATCATTGTCCTACTTTCAACAGGACCATTGTTTCATGTGACTCTTGACAGTAGATTCTAAGAATAATAGAATAACAGGAATCCTCTCTATTGGGTTCTCAGTTTCCACTTCTACGAAATTAAGGAATTAGAGTAGACTATTTCTAAGTTCTTTTCCATCTCTGAATCTATGCTACAATGATCCTTGATAAGTGGTCTTCCAGACTATTTTGGAAGGCCTGCCCTGATAGGAAACTCCACTCCCAAAATAACTCATTCTACTTTCATACTATTCAGATTAATCAGATTTTCTTCCTAACAAGCTAAAATTTACTCCTCTGCAACTCTCCTCAGTCTCTGAGGCCGAGCAAAGGAAGTATATGATTCCTCTTCCGTACGATGTCCCTTAAAATACTTGAAGACACAGATATTATGCTCTCTCTGTTTGCTCTTTCCCCAAGCTAAAAACATCCCTGCTGCCTTTAACCAGGTAACATACAGCAGGGTTTTTGAGTGTCTCCACCATCCTGATTACCCCCTGCTGGATGGGATCCAGGTCATCAATGTCTTTCCTAAAATGTGGTACCTAGAAATGAATATACTAGTCAGAAATGGTCTGACCAGGATATAGGATGACATCATATCACACTGTTGACATATTTTGAACTTGTCCTAAAACCTCCAGTTCCTTATTCACATGAATTGTAGACTAGACAAACCTTCCCCCTCCCATATGCAATGAGTTGATGTTTTAAATATAAAACTTCCTGTGTGTTCGCCTCCCTCCATTGATATAGACCTCCACCCTCTATGTGGTTTTCATGAATTGATGTGGCTTAAACAGGTCACTTTCTAGTCATCCAGCCCTGGATGGCAAGCATGCTTTTTTCTTGAAGGTTGCAGTGCATAGAATGGGGACTCTGAGTTAGATGTGGGCAAGTCACTTCACTTCTGGCTGCCTCAGTTTTCTCATCTATAAAAATGAATATAACCATTGTGATTTCCTTCCAAGATTGTTGTGAGCATAAAATGAGATCCTATTTGTAAAGTACTTTGGAAATTATCAAATATTTCATAAAATGCCATTATTGTCATTGTCATCATCAAATGATGATAGCATTGGCTTGTCTTTAGTTTCTGCTGAAATGGAAGCATATTTTATTACACAGATAGTTTCTGATCATGGAATCATAAGATTTAGAGCTGGGAGATTTCCAAAGTCATGAAGTCCAGCCTCTTTATTTTACAATTGAAGAAACTGAGGTGCAGAGATGTTAACTTTCCAAGATGTCACTGACACAAAGGGGAAGTATTGGGATTTGAACCTCTGTCCTCTAACCCTCAATCCAATATCCCCTCTACCACATGACACTATTTCACATACCACTAATTTATATTTTGAGTTTGGAGTTAATATAACCCCTCCAGGTCTTTTTTCATGTGAGCTTCTGTCTACTGATATATGTCCTATCTTGTACTCATTATTAATGAAAAAACCACCTTCAAAACAGGTTTCTATATGTCTCTCTATTTTATTTAATTGTATTGGTCAGGAGCCATTGTTTCTGTTTATTTTGGTGACTTTGAATAGAATCAAATATATTATCTCTCCCTCCAAGCTGTGTTCTCTACAGCTTTTGAATTCAACAATTCAATTAAAATAATTTAAGGGACTACTGTGGGAAGAAAACTGTCCTATATGCTGGGGGAGATGACAGAGTTTAAATAAGACATGTCCTAAATTGATAAAGGTTATGATCTGGCAGAATAAAGTAGCACATGAATTAATAACTATCATACCAAATGATATATGATAATTGCATAAGGGAGTTACAGAGTGCTATGTGAGATTCAAAAGGGGAGTCATCATCTACTGAGGGAATCAAAAACATCTTCCTAGAAGTGACACTTTATTTGGGTTTTCAAGAGGAGGTAGAAATTCAGCAAATAATTCCTAGAGGAAAAGGGAAGTGTTCCAGGCATTGAGCCCAGCATGAATAAAGGCATGGAGAAAAGAAATATCATGACTAGGGGATAGTTTGTCTGAAGCAGAGAGTATATGGAAAGGCTAGGCTGGAAAGTTAGCATGACACCACATTTTGGGAGACCCTAAATGATTTTTAACTTCATTTGTTAGGCAATGGGGAGCCACCAAAGGTTTTGAGTTATAGAGTGACATGATCAGTGATTATACAAAAGGGAAAATACTGTGGTAGGCAGGAAGTTGTAACAGACGGCTCGTGCAATAACTGAGGTAGGTGGTAATGAAGGCTTATATGAGTATGATGGAATTGGGAAAAGGGAGAGAAGATAGATGCAAAATTATTCTTCTTCCCCTTTATGAAAATTAGAAGCCCATTTACCCAGTTACAGCGTTGTCCTGTTCAATATTTTTCAGAGGTCATCCTCATTAGCTTCAACAGCTAAGTGTTTTCATCCTCCCTAATTGAAATCTAATAGAACCATAGATCCAGAGCTAGATGGGACCAAGAAGGCTGAGGTAATCTACTCCTATGCCTTAATTTTACATATGAGAAAACCGAGGCCTAGATAACTGGAGAAAATTGCCCACAGTCACAGAAGTAGCAAGTGTTAGGACCAGAACTTGAAGTCAAGTGTGGAGACTTTAAGTTCAACACTCCAAATTCAGTGTTCTTTCTTTTGTCCAACACCACATCCCACATGTTTGAAAGATCATTTCAAGTCTGAAAATTAGTTTCCTTGGTTGGAAAAAATTAAGATATGAAATAGGAGTTGAGTAGTTCTTCCTTTTTTCAGTCATCTGTTATCACTATCTTTCCCAAGTAACTGTCCTATAACTCTTTGATCTTCCATGCCATTAAGAAAGCTTTTTTTTTTTCTTTCTTCCCAGCTTGATTTTTAGGAATTTCTTCCTAAATCTCTATGTCAGTTTTCTCTTTTCTAACTACTCCCCTTCGAATGCCTGCCTGCTCAGGCTGAGAATGTATCACCATTAACATTCATAAAATGCATTCTAGGAAGAAATACCAAACATACAGTGGCCAAAATAATTCGATTAAGCCAATCTAAAAACTGGTGGTTTAGGGCATGCAAGAGGGCAATTAATTAGTTAAACTATTAATTTATTAGCATTTTATAAATACCTGTACAGAGAAAGAAAGAAACCATATATTCAGTTTCTTATTGGATCTACTTCCTGATTTCCAGTGGGACTTTTATTTGATTTCAGGTCTAGTGGACCCATAATAACAGTTATTGCTATCTTGGTAGAGAAGCAGTGTGCATTAAAAAAAAAAACTACCTTGAAGCCAGGTAGTTTTCAAATCTTCCTTCTATCACATGCTGACTGTGTAACATTGGGACAATAATCTAACTTCTCATTGCTTTGGGCAGCTTTAAAGGGAATGCAACCTGCAATCGTAGAGTGAATTCCTCTCCAGAAACTCCTTACACCAGTGAAATCACAGGTCTCCTCTTTATCCTCACTCTGACGGAACCAGACCTAGAAAGAGCTACTTTAAAAGAAAACAAGACTAGTATCGCTCAGTTAGAGATTTCCAAGATATTTCCTATTGCTATCTTGGTATCCCTCAGAGGAAAGAATTCAGCACAAAATGCTTCAGAAAGAGGTGGATGAGTTTTGGATTAGAATGAGAGACGATGGATTGTAAGCAGCCTAAACATTTTCTTTTCCTTCAGCCATTCCTCGGATGATCATTTCCAGACCCTCCACTATCTTAGTCATTCTCCTTTGGTCTGGTTTCAGCATGGCAATGTGGTGCCCAGAACTGAACACAATACTCCAGATGTTGTCTGAGTAGCTCAAAATATGGTGAGACTATGACCTCGCCGTTTCTGTACAATATACTTCTATTAATGGAGCTTAAGATCACATTAACATTTTTGGCAACCATATCACATTGTTAGCTCATAATGAGCTTGCAGGCAACTAAATCTCTTAGGTTTTCATCCCACAGTGAGTGTGGTATAGAGGATTGGGGGCTGAGCTTGGAGTCAGGAAGACTAAGTTCAAATCTCATCATAGATACTTATGGGGTGCATGATCACGGACAACTCCCTTTAAGGTATTAATAATATTTTAGAACCTAACACACAGGATTGCTGTGAGGTTCCCTGACATACAGCATACAAAGTACTCTGCTAGTATTAAAGTACTATATAATTGTCAGTTATTGTTCTTTCATTTGTCTCCTCTCTACTTTATTTGAATAATTGGAATCATAGAATTATAGAGGGTACAAGGGTTATTAAGCTGGGTCAGTGGGCCACTACCCCAAAGGAATTTGTGGGAGTCTGTGAATATGAAGGGAGAAATGATAGCTTTCTGAAAAGGGATGCATACGTTTCACCAGAGCAGTGAAACATAATAAAGTTAAAAGCCCCTGGTCTATTCCAAGTCTCTTATTTTATTAAAAAAGGAATTTTAGTCCATAGAGGTTAAATGATTTGCATAAGGTGCACCTAGAGTAAATGGCAGAGCTAGAGTTTGAACTTGTCTTCTGCAGGAGGCTTTTTCTCAGTCCTCCTGGCTGTTAATATGCCTTCCCCTCTGAGATGATCTTCCATCTCCTCTTATTATGTCTTGTATGTATTTGGTTATTTTCATTTTTTTCCCATTAGAACATGAGACCCTGGATAGAAGGGGCTATTTTTGGCTCTTGTTGTTTGCATGGTGCCTAGTACATTTGTTGTTCAATTGTTTCAGTTGTACCTGACTCTTCATGATCCCATTTGGGATTTCCCTGCCAAAGATCCTGGAGTGGTTTGCCATTTCCTTCGCCACCTCTTTTTACAAATGAAGGGACTTTCATGACTAATATGGAAATATGTACAACATGATTGTACATATATAATCTATATCTGATTGCTTGCCGACTTGGAGAGAGGGGAGGGAAGAAAGGGAGAGAGAAAAATTTGGAACTCAAAATCTTATGAAAATGAATGTTGAAAACTATCTTTACATGTAATAGGAAAATAAAAATAAAATCTTACTAATACAAACGAAGAAAGTAAGGCAAATAGGGTTAAGTGACTTGCCTAGGGTAATGCATCTAGTAAGTGTCAAATTTGAACTCAGATCTTTCTAACTCCAGGCCTAGCTCTCTTTTCACTACCACCTACCTGTCCTGCCTAGTACACAGTAGGCACTTAATAAATGTATATTGAGTTGACTAACTGAACCCAGATTCTTAGACACCAAATCTGTCACTCAAGTCATATTTGGGATGATGGGGCAGTATTCCCCTACCTCTATTCTTCCCTCAAGGCCTATCCTGAAGGTAATAGATCTTCTGACCCATCCAGTGGTAAGCCTAAGACATTCCAAACCAAACTGCTTCCCAGGGATGCTATTGGGGTTAAACGCTCCTAAACTCCATCCGGCTTCTCAAACAACTCCTGCATTTCTTGTTCCTTCAATCAGTGATGCAGCTGAGATTGTGAGTTCCATTCATACTCCTCTCAGCCCAGTGCTTTCTCTAGACCAGCTGTCTTTCTTACCAGCGACATCTGAAATTCAGTGCCAGACCCAGTCATAATGCTTTAAAATGCCATAATGGAAACCAAACAGTAGGATCTGAGCCCAAGAAAGATAGCCAGCTAGGTTGTTTCATTTGCATTTTATGTATCCAAAATGTGTGCCCTGAGAGCTGTCTTAGCAAGATATTCACCATCTAAAGTGGATAGTGTTTTTTAACCCTGCTCGGGCTAAACACCAAGAAGGGGAAGGGAACCCAGTTCTCATAGAATGCCGTTTTATCATACAGTTGCCGGCATTCTGTGGCATCTTGGTGCTATAGAAAAAAACAAGACTTTTCCCACCTCCTGATAGGGCTGCTAGCTTCAGGCTTCTCCCCTCCCCTTTTCCTCAGTTTAGCTTTGGCTGTTTATGTATGCATAACATGTACAGCTGTGAAAAAATAACTTCTCCCTTGTAGGAGCTTAAGGTGGATAAATCTTTGATGTACACTAGTAAGCTATTCTAATCTTTGTAGGCCCTGTCTGAGATATCAACTCTTTAATATGCATTCCTCTTGGAAAGCTACACAATTGATCTTGTAAAGATCTGAGTAAATCTTGGATTTATGGATGGAATAAATTGATACACATCTTTTTAAGGATATTTAGAGTGAAACCAAGGCTCCAGTAAATAGTGGCGACTAATTTGCTGTGTCAAGTAAGTGGCCCTTATTTGCACTGAGATGTTTAACAAAGGCTATGGGATGCGATTCCTATTCCCCTGCTCAAGTATTTTCAGCTGAATCAAAGCAGTTTCATAGAAAACTATCATGGTATAAATTGCCAAAACAAAACAAAACAAAACAAAAAACCCCAAACAAACAAACAACCCCCTCCTCCCAAATCCAAAACAAAACATTGAGCTGGTTGTGTCATCTCCTGAATGAAAATGATGGTCATGGATTACAATAATGATCATGGTAAGATCCAAGTTCATTCATTTGGAGCTATGACCCTGGGTAGTTATTGAATCATTTGGACTTTCTTCCTTTGTTAATGAAGCAAGCACAAATACTGAATGAGTGTGATTCGTTGTGTTGTCCTCCAACAGGTAATTGATTATTTCTCTCCTTTGATCCATCCAGATATTGTTTTGCCATATTGTTGAAGGTCTAGAAGGAATTCTGAGTGACTTTACAGATACATCCATTGGCAGCCATCAAATTCCACAAGCTGGAGTCCCATTCAGAGCCTGCCTGCTTTCTTGGCATAACGATCTGTGTTTGGATGAATTGCTATGCATTTAGTGGAATGCTTCTCTTTCTCCCATGGGGCCCCCATTCATTTCATTTCACCTCACCCAGACTGTCTGCAGATGTGCATTTCTGTCATTACAGTTCCCCCTCACCCTCCATTTCCCTCCCCTCTCCAAACCTCCACACACCAGGGCTTTAAATTGGGGCAGTAACTGTGGTATGGAAAGCAGCCTTGCTGCCTCCTGGCTGAGTCTGCTCAATATGCTGATTCCCTCACATCATTGACACTTTCAACAACACACATACATTACCCCTGCCAGTCAAAGCAAGCTGTATGCCCTATGATCTCATTTGCATTCCTGACTTGTTCAAGCTGGTCTTCTGGAGAGGGTTCTGAGAAGTGTTTGTGTTCCTTATTTACAACAGGATTTACATTTCTTGGACTGCCTAGGCAGCTCTCCCCACCCCATCCCCCTTATTTATTCCTCTCTCTTTGCCTCCCTCTTCTTGTTCTTGAAGCTCTTCTTGTCATTTCTACAGGCAGGTTCGCAAAGGAGGAGAATCTTCATGCACTGTAAACACACTTCAGAATTTGAGCAGAGGGGGAGGACAGCCTTGCAGACCAGATAAATGGAAGTGACCAGGGAGTGAAAAGCAATGTCCTTTCAGAGAAAAGGCCTGAGTCCTCAGAGCTGCTGTGCTGTAAGATCTTAGCGACAGGGCTGGCTTGCTGTCACACTAGGCTGGCTCCGGGGAACTGCTGATGGGAGCAGTTTCACACTCAGCAGTGAAATCAAGCCACATTTTTTCAAAGTGCATGTTTGCTATTGGTCAAGGGTGGAAGAATGCGCCCTGCCAGGCTTAGAGACTGCTCAAAATTTATGAGGTTTGTGTTTCATACTGACCCCCAACACATTCCAATTAGAGGTAGTTAATGCTTCACAAAACCTAACTTGTACTTTCTGTGAGAAAAAAGTTTTTTTTTTAAAAAAAAGGAGAGTAATTAATTAGGTCTTTTATAAAAGCAATATTTGCAGCAATGGGATTATGAATCCCAAATCCATTCCTTCATTAATTAATACTGTTCAGTGTATATATTCCCAATATGTGAAGATTGTCCCTTTGTTCCAACCCTGCCCTGATGCCACACTGTGGTATGCTCACACTTGTGGAATTTCAGATTCAGAAATCTTTGAAATAAGAGAATCATCACCTTTTCTTCCAGACAAGAGATGAGAAACTAATGACTTGGACCTGTTGCTGGTTTGGGGGGTGACTACAGCCTATCACTATTTGATGCCACTTATTTCTGACCTCATGGTACCCATTTTAGCACAGAGTTAACAGAATTTTGGAGTTGGGAGGGGCCTCATTGTGCATCTAGGCTGACACATGCATGAAAAAAGAATTCACCCCTAAAATCTAAGCAACATAAGTAGTTAGCCAACTTGTATGATCATATAACAAGACCAGGTCATCTTCCGGCATTTGCATGATGCTGTCAAGTGAGGTGGAACTCATTATCTCTCAAGGCATCTCCTTCCACATTTCACGCAGAACTTCATCTCTTCCCACATACACACAAAGATCTAAGGCTCCAAAGTGCTATAACCCAAGAAGATCACAAATTTGATACTGGGAGTGTTCTTGGAAGTCATGTCCCAGATTTTACAGGTGTGGAAACTAGGTTCCAGTGAGGCTAAATGACACATATAAAGCTATACATACAATAGACATTACAGAAAGGATTTAAATTCAGTCTCTCTTACTCCAGAGCCCACGTTCTTTCCATTATACCATACCGCCTCTTATTCATGAACTCAAAATGGGGGGATGGAGAAGAAAACTATGTCTACTCAGTGTTAAAATAATGACTTGGTGATTTTTGAAAATAATCAGTTAATTCACTGACAGAAAAAGCTCACTTGGATTATTGTCATAATGTAAAATCCTACATCCCACATGGTCCCATGATGGTACCAAGGACCCAGGGGCACAGTAGAGGGTTTTTTTTTTCACTTATTTTGGCTCTTATGTCCCAGTCTAGCAACCTGAAAAAAATTATTAACCCCCACCCCCCAGGAAACTAAGACCATCACTTACAAAATAGTTTACAATAATATAGAATAAAATGTTTTCTTTTGTTTTTTAATTAAAGAAGGGAAATAAAACAGAAACCCAAATACTGAGAAACAAAATGGAAACCCTTTATGAGCCAACTTTTCCCCTGATTCTGTGAAAATTCCTAGTCAACTCTATAATATCAAATAAGAGAGTTCCCCATCCTATGGTTCCCAGTGCTAGTAGTGTCATTCTAGTGAGTCCCTTCAGCAGTTCATTATATTTCTCATTAAGTCCCCTCAAGTATTGCTGGTTGACCTTGGCTATCTGCCTGCTGCTATGCTGTGACTTCTACTTGTTGTCCTCTTTTGCTCCCAGTAGGTGTCACCAAGCAGTGATCTATTTCATGACTCCATCAATTTCTTATTGCTCCCCACAGAAGGCCCCACCTATGGAATTCCTTTGCTCATCTACCCAGTAGTCTTTTGGTTGGCCCAAGTCAAAAGGGAGCCCTTCAGAGTTCTGCTGATCTGATAAAAGACAGAATTCTTTTTTCTCCACATATTGGATATGGGTCCTTCCTTCTTACCCCTTTTGGCCACCATTCTAATCAGTCTATGTGCATAAAGCAATTTGCCCTGTAACCAAATCTCCTGTTACTCCACAGTTTCCAGATAGTTCCTACCAATGACTCTAGATTCTGATTTGATGCCCCCAGTCTTATTTTCTTCCCCTCCCCCCCACCAAGGTACCAGGAATGGATGTCCTTAACTCAAGAGAACAGCTTCTCCTCACTCATGAGCCAACAAAGTACTCTTCATTTCCTTCCCCCACTTTAGATGTGTTCTGCTTGCCTCTGAAGGGAAGAATAAGAATCAAATGGGTGGATGTTACTGAGAGGCCAACTGAGTAAGAAAAAACTTCCAATTCCTTAGAGTTGTCAAAAAAAAATGGAAACTACCATTTGGGAAGTAGACTGGTCCTCCCTTATTAGATGTCTTTGGAATGTCCACTAGATCACTTGTTGTAGAGGGAATTATTCATCAATTATGGACTAAATTAAATGGCCTGTGAGCTCTCTTCTAAGCAGCAGTGATCCCATGATTTTTCACATCATTAACACATTCAATAATATCTTCTAGTTATAAAGAAACATCAGCTTATATAGGTGGAATTGGTATTAGCAAGCAATTAGGTTAGGACCACATAACCCATTCTTATAAGTCAGCTCAAAAAAAGAAATTGCTGAATCACAGTTTTAGAACTTGGAAGAACTTTAGAGGCCCGCTACTTCCACCCCATCGCCATTGTAATGATGATGGTGCAGAGGTTCAAGACATTAAGTGATTTTCCCAGATTAAAAGTGACAGAGCTAGGATACAAACTCAGGTCCTCTCTTGGTGCCTTCTTTAGGTTCTTTCCACTGCACCACATTAAGAGGCAAAAAGGAAAATATGATCACAAAAACCAAAACCAATTGTCTGACTTTCATTTTTCATCTACTTGGGTTGGTATTGTATAGACTCAAGGAGGCAAACAAAAAGAAATATATTTTCAACTTATTTCCAACTGTCAGTAAAAAAAATTCTGACTTTGAAGACCAACTGACTCAACCTCAAATTGTAAGGGAAGAATTCCAAAACTAATGCAGTACTGTGAAAAATATCCTAACTCCAACACTTTGGAAAGTAAATATTTGAAGCATAAAAAGAGCCCTTGGCAGACTTCACGTTTTTAAAGATAGGGAAAAAAGGAAATCTCAGAGACAACAAAGACTCAAACCTAATAGGATTTTACAGGTTAAAACCAATGCATTGGGCTGCACACAGGAGGAAATAGTCTGTCGATTCAAACAGTCATACACAGCTGTGACCTTCATGCTCTACAAAACATAGTAAAGAAAGTTCATTCTGTCACAATCCTTGCTTAGTTCGCCATCCCCTAATATGTCATAAAATATGTATAGGCTCTACTAGGCAAACCTCCCCCACTCCCACAAAAAAAAAATGGCTCTACCCGTTCACTTTTAGGTCACATTTTGCCACAGAAAACCATTTCAGTGAATTGCCACCAAGCTGCTCACCTACAGTTCATTTCTTTGGCATCAACATAACTGGAAGTGACAGAAAGTATGTCCCAAATGCAGGCTCTTCAGCCTCTCGAATGTTCATTAACTCCTCTGGCTACTACTGCTGCTGTTGTTTCAGCACTGGAGTCACCATATTTTAAACAGAGGAAGGCTTATGTTGAAATAAACAAAGCATAGGTAGATGGGGATAGCATGTTCAAATAACATAGGATCATAAGATAACAGATTTAGAGCCAGCAGGGAGCTTAGTGTGGTCATCAAGTCCAACCTCCCACCGTGCCTCCATTTTAGAGATGAGGATACTGAGTCTTAGAGTAGTTAAATGACTTGCCCATAATCATAAAGCTAGTGTCAAAGACAGAATTTGAATTCAGGTCTTACTTATTCCACTTCATTTTTCCACTACACCATGTTGTCTTTTTAGGCATAGGACCCCCTTTGTATAATGTTAAGTTTTGTATTACATTAAGATAATCTTATTTAAAACTTTTTCTTTGAATCCAGGATTCTGGTTTAGTTATATTTATTAGAGCATTATATCACCAAAGTTTTGTAATCCGATTGGTTTGATTTAAGATTAAAAAAAAATTTTGGAGTCAAGAAGAGCTGATTTTGAGTCCAGCCTCATACACTTAATAGCTGTGTGATCCTGGGCAAGTCCCTTAACCCTGTCTGCCTCTGTTTCCTTATTCATAAAATGAAATGGAGAAGGAAATGGCAACCACTCAAATGTTTGCCAAGAAACCCCAAATAGGGTCACAAAGAATCAGACATGACTGAAACAACTGAACAACAAAATGTATCAGCCATTTATTCTGATATTTATATTATATATAATTCATATTATAAATAAATATATATTACAAATAAAGATATGTATATAATTTATTCTATTACATCTTTTAAAAATACTGCATAAAACACAAACATGTCACAAAGAGTTGGATAGGACTGAAAAAACGACTGCACAACAGCCTTCTAAGGTTGTTGTGAGGATCAAATAATTTAACATATTTAAAGCACTTTGCAAACCTTGCTGGCTATTATTGCATTTACGGGCTGTTTCTCCAACTATCTTGGACCAAATGCATTTGATATTCTGTCATTAATCACAAGGAGAACACTAATGAAAGTATGGATAGCTCAAAACAATCTATGCCTAGTAACAGAATAAAAAGTAAAAGAGTGTAGCCAATTGACTGTGGTCCAGTAGCATCTTTTACAGATTGTATCCCGCTGTCATCAGTAGAAGGCAAGCTCCTTCAGGGTAGGTGATTTTGGTTTTTGCCTCTGTATCCTTAGCTATTTGCACAGTGCCTTGCACATTGTAGAGATTTAGATATTTATTGAGTTGAATTGAACTCAGTACTTAAAAGATACAAATGTACATGCATATCGATCTATTAATGAAAATTCCTACTCCTGTTCTAATGGATTATTTTTCTAAGGTGTTTTGGCTAATAAAGTTGTCATTCTGTGGTCAACTTTGTTAGCAACCTTTGTTATTTATGTAGGGCCTTAGATAACAACAGCAACACATTTATATGACATTTTACATTTTTCATATATTTAATTAATCCTTGCAACAGCTTTGTGAGGTGGGTCCACACCCTGCAAGGTGGGAGATATTATTAACTCTGTTTTATAAATGAAGAAACTGAGACCTAGAGAAATTAGGTTGCATGCATGCCATGCTTGGTCCTTGGTCATAGTCACACCATTAGGCAATGTCAGAGGCAGGACGTGAACCAGAATCTTCCTGATTCCTGGTCTGGTATTCTCTCTTCTATGTCACAGTTACATTCAACCACTGAGCAACAGGTAAAGCTTTCCAAAACAAATAGAGATTCCATAATCTAACCTCCAAAAACCCAAGTTCACCTCCATAGAGTATTTTATGCCATAGAATTAAATAGAAGATTTATCACTTATGAAAAATAAAAATATGTTTTCATGTAGTATTTTCTAATCGTTGTCTGTGCCTTGTCCATGAATGCGTTTCCTTTCTTCCCTCATTTAGACTGGGAAATCACCTTATGATAGATATTTAGCTAGAAAGGACCTTAGAGTCCTTGACAAGGTAGACAAACTCTGGACTGGTAGTGAGCATGACTTAGGAAAATGGAGTGTTTGAGTGTCACTGTAAACCCCTGAACAATTTGGATAGCTTTTGCTCTACAAAGCTAGTGATGAGATTTGATAAAGTGGCATCAATGAAAATATTTGAGTTCCAATAAGGCAAAACTTCTTAAACTGTGAGTATCTACCCCACAGGGGCTCATGTAACTGAATGTGGAGGCAGCAAAAAAGTTGGCAACAGTAAAAGTACCTATTTTATATACCTATATACCCATGGTCATGTAAAAATTTTTCAGGTGAAAAGGAGTTGCAAATGAAAAAAGTGTAAGAAGCCCTGCTATAAGGGAAGGAGCTCAACATATTGAGAGAGCAATGATATGTGTGCAATAATGATTCAGAATATTAACATAAGTCCCTATATCCTAACCTTAAGCCTCTACTTATGAATGCAATTCAGCGGGCTCTTCCCTAGCAATTGCCAAGCTTTGTGTCTTGATTGAACTCAAAGATACAAACTGGATTTTTTCTCAGGTTCAGTTAGCTCCTTTTAAATTTTCATTTCTGGTTTTTATTGTTTCTTGTTCATCAAGAGAGTTGCCAAACTTATGGAAGGAAAGAATTGACAATTAGAGACCAAGGAGAAGTGGAACATATCAGCATCCTTTTTAACAAAGCTTCATCTCCTGAAGCTTTGTTCCAATTCCTGGTGATTTTTTAAAAGATTGGGTCTATCTTATTTGCCCGGGTAGCTAGCTAGTGCAGTGTAGGGCCCAGAGTAAGGAAGACATGAGTTCAAATTTGATCTCAGCCGCTAACTAGCTGTTTGACCCTGGGCAAGTCACTTTATTATGATAAATCTGTGATTAAGGTAAACTGTGGCACAAAGTCAGAGCATATTTTTTTTTATTGGCAGGGCTAGCAATTATCAGTAAGAGAAGTCAATGATCCCTCAGTGATCAAAGACCCACCCATACAATCAGATCATCCTTTTATACAGTACAGTTATATAAGTTTATTACATAATTTCAACTGGTGCCAACTAAACGAAGTCTGTGATTGGTCTGTGATTAAATTGACTTGCAAAAGAGGTCTTCTAGAGTCCATGGTAATAGGGACACAGAATTAGTCAACATCTTTGGAAAGTCCCCAACCTCACACTCCTGGTAGTACAGAAATGCAGTGCTAGAAAAAACATCCAATGACTAGATTGAATTATCCTTCATTCATCTTTATCTCCTTCAAAAGACAAATTCATTCAGTTACACACACACAGTCTCCCATCAAGGAACTACCACCAAGGCCTGTACAAAATAGTTCTAAATCTAAATCTTTAGAGATTGGTTACAATGTTATTGCTATGATTAATAAAACTCAACTACTAATCAAAAATCCATTTCACAACTTAACCTGGCTTGCCTCAGTTTCTTCATCTGTAAAAAGAACTGGAGAAGGAAATGGCAAACCATCCCAGTATTTCTGTTAAGAAAACCCCAAATGGGGTCACAAAGAGTAAGACGGGACTAAAAAATGACTGAACAACAACAAAAATAGGGATAACCGCACCTACTTAGCAGAGTTGTTGTGAGGATCAAATGAGATTAATATTTGTAAAAGCATTTAGCACAGTGCCTGGCACATAGTAGGAGTTTTCTAAAAGTATATTCCCTTCTCACTTCTCTTCCCATACTCCCTGGAAGTATAGAGAGCACTCATAAACCTAATCCTACTGTGTATAGACACAGGTGTTTTTACCTACTGTTTGTTTTTTTTCTTCAACTTGGGACAGTTCTCTCTTCCTTAGGTAGCCTAATGGCCCCCTACTCTCTGGGGCGGACCATATTGGTGCCAGACTTAGTGAGGAGATCCAATAGGCTTAGCCCAATGAGGCTCAAAACTCCAAAGCTCATGATCCATCACCCTCAGCTTCCCGGGAGCAGGGATTAGAGGCATGAGCCACCATGCCTGCCTGGAGATTTACTTTTGCTCAGCTCTGAAATAACAGAAATATTTGGACATTTAGCTATGCTGACCTTCTTAACCTTTACAAGAGAGTCCACTTCTTGATGTTATCTCTAGCACTGCCTCAGTACTCCAGTCAGGCCATAGTCAATAAGCCCTTTCTTTGTTCCCTCTTCCAGCCCCCCTCTACACATTCATACCATCCACATTCCTGATTCTATGCTTTTGCTCATGGTATCTTCTTCCCTTGACTGGAGGGTCTTCTCTGCTCTTCTTCACCAAGCTAAATCCTATCCATTATCTAAGAACTTTCTTAATGAAATAGTAACTTTTTCATGAAGAATTTTGAGCCTATACCACTCTGTCCCTTCCTTGAGTTCCTGTTGTATTTATAATCTGGACTGCCATTTAGCACTTTTGTTTTATTGAGAGACAATATGGTATAAATGATAGAATGATAAGCTTGAAGTTCAGAAAGGGACTTGGGTTCAAGTATCCCCTCTGCTGCTTAAGAGGTGTATGATCCTGGGAAAGTCACTTATTCTATCTGAACCTCTTTTTTTTTCATATTTAAAATGAGACTCATAATGTCTGCAGTAGTTAATTCTCAGGGTTGCTATGAAGATTAAATAAGATAATACATACAAAGTGCTCTTTAAATATTACAGTGCTATCTAAATGTCAGCTAATATCATCATTTTCTGGTACTGTTCCTTCATTGCTTCGTGTGTATAGAACTAATTTCCCCAATTCAAATGAATGTACTCAAGTGCAGAAGGTAAGGTATTATGGTTCTTATTTCCCCAACAACATATTGCACATAGTAGGTGCTCAAAAATGACGGATTTTGTCATTGAATTCTTAGTACTTGTGACACTGATCGATATGTAGAAAGCATTTCATAGCTATTCGTTGAATGAAATAATGAATGGCAGATGAATGGATTCACAGAAACAATGAATATGCTTCAGTCCTGTGTGCGTGGTCATATCACCTCAAATTTAAGGAGCAGAGATTTCCCAAAGGAACACACACTTTTCACATCTCCTCTATCTTTTACCCACTGTCTCCCAATAGCAATGAAAGCTACTTCCATGGCCCCCTACTGCTTCCCGAAGTTCTAACTCCTTGGTTTAGTTTGCTAGGTGGTTCACTACACAGGTCCACCATATCTATCCTATCGTATTTTATAGTACTTTGCATGCACACGTACATGCACACTCACACATGCGTGCACGCGCGCACATACACACACACACACACACACACACACACACACACACTGTGCTCTAGCAAAACTGAAATACCTTCTGCCACCTCTCTATGCCCTGTATTTTTTGGCTTCTATGCTGATGAATCAACTGGTTTCCCATTCCCTCAATGTGTCTCCTTCCACTTTACTTTGCACCTTGAATTCTACCCATCCTTATAACTCCAACTTAAATGCTACCTTCTACTTTCCCTCTGAAGCTCATGTTTTACAATTCCTGAATGCACTTACCATATCTTACTGAAATACACATACTTATCCATAATCTGTAGCTTAGGGCAGCTAGGTGGTGCAGTGGATAGAGCACCAGCCCTGGAGTCAGGAGTACCTGAGTTCAAATCCGGCCTCAGACACTTAACACTTAATACCTGTGTGACCCTGGGCAAGTCACTTAACCCTAATTCCCTCACTTAAAAAAAAAAAAACATAATCTGTAGTTTATCCTTCAACTAGAGAAATGAGAGGTTAAGTGGCTGACCATGATCACAAAACTAGTAGGTATCCACAGGAGGATTTGAACCCAGATCTCCCTGATCACTAAAGCCTGCCCTCTATCCACTATTCCATATAGCCTTTTACCAAGACTAGGGATATAGAATTAACCTATGGTTAATGGTTGGTACAGGGAACTCTCAATGAGGAACCTCCCTGTACAAATGTAGTTCAGCACCTTCTTGGCATGTCACAATCTTAGTTTCCTAGAGCAGTGAGAGCTTATGTTACTTATCTGGGGCCCCACAGCCATATGAGTCAGAAGTAGGACTTTCTAGTCTTGCTCTGAGGCCAGGTCTCTACACATTATGTCATCCCAACTCTCAAATAAATTATTATTATTTTCCAAAAAATTCTTCTAAGAGGGAAGAAATCAAAGGCTGTGATTTGGATGGATTCTGTCCTAACAAGACTTGTTTTGAATGTTTTCTGTTTCATAGCTAAAGTACAGATAGAACGATAGCAACCATCCAACATCATCAGCTAATCCAAGGCATCTGGCTAAGATTTTCACCTTACATAGCATATAAAATACCTAAAGTTAAAAAATAAATTACTTTCTCCACACACACCCCTGCCCCTCTTAATACACTCCTCTTCCACATATGAGCAGGTCCCCAGTGTATCGTGTCACAGAACAGGTAGAAGCAATGTTTTCAGCACCTGATCTCTCTTATTTGTATTCTCATCAATAAAGAGGTCAGGTCAGGCTTCTTTTTCTATCAAAGGCACATGGAAGTCCTTAATGAAAAACAGCTGGAAATTTAAAACAGCGAAAGGCTCTGACTTGAGGGAACCAATTTGTAACCATTGGTTTCACGGCAGGATGTTCCCTGACTACCTTGATTCATTGCCTGTTTTCTGACTCAGTAAAGACGGGGTTTTTCCCAACTATTATGACTTAATGGCATCGTCATTCTTAACAAGTTGCCAGAATTCTCTGGGATACTCTTACTTCTTTTTAATTAACATTCAACAGAGGCATTGGTGTCAGAGCAAGAATCAAAGGGTCACTCTTTGTGATCAAAGAGGAGACTTCATGGGAAGAAGTGAGATGCAAAGCTGCTTCCCCTACATGCTTCCTAGACCCAGAAACTAATCCAGATAGAAATGCTGATGTTGGAGTGACTGAAGCCATAATAAACATTGCTTACTTCTTACGATAACTATAAGCTGGTTTTTGAAGTTTAGGTATAAGCCAGTTTAACTCTTCCTGTTCCGTGGGAATTGATATTGCAGCTTCTGAAGCTACTCAGGAGTAATGAGGTCTATTGGGTATTGCAATGGGAGTGGGAAGTAGGGTGAGTTTAATTTCCCAAAAGAAAGACTTGTAGAAGGTTCCCCTCACTGGTTTTGTATTGTAGGTAGTAGGCTATAGTTGAAAGAAGGTGGACTATGGAGCCAGAAGACCTGGGTTCAAATATTACCTCTAATAATTACTATCTGTATAACTTTGAGTAAGTCAGTTACCCTCCCTAGGCCTCAATTTACTCAACTAAAAGTCTATGGGTATGGAACTGGGTGACCCCTCCCAACTATAGATATATAAATAAAGTGTTTGTTAAATGCTTACTGTGTGTATGCATTCCTTAAACACCCTGGTGAAAAGAAAATAATTTGAAATTGGTCATTAGAAGAGAATACTGATAGAAGATAAAGATCTCTTGCTTTGAACATTTTAACATAATGAATATATTTTAAGCTACTATGAGACTTGCTATCTAAATGGAATGGAGACACAGAGCTAGAGGTTTGGACCAATGTGGACCCAAAACAGTTCATCCAATCTAGGAAGTGTAGCATTTAAAAAATTTTGAGAGACATATTTTCTGGATATTTTAATGATTTTATTAATAATACCAGCAAGTTACTAATAAAAGGATGGTCATTTGGCCATCTCTCTTAGACCAAAGACCTTAATGGTGGTGGGGGTCACAGTTTATATACTCTTTAAAGAGGAGATGTTCCTGAGGGATGCCTAATCACTACTGAGGAGTTAATCAAATGGGAGGTGGGCTATATTGGGGTATGTGACTTAGGTGATTTAAATCTTGGTCAGAGGCATCAGTTTCTATAGAACTTGTCTTGACAATGGGGAGAATCAACATTTTCCCAGGATCTTTCTGAGCAAACACAATGAGCAGGAATACACCCATAAATCCAAACTTAGAATTTCTTTTACTGTCTAATTAGATCTTGGACTGGGTAAATTTCTAAGAGAAATTTCCCACACTGGTTGGTTTTGGGGTGAGGAAGTAGAAAAAGGGAAAAACCTTGTTCCTAATACACTAATTACTTATTAAATATGAGAGAAATATTCATTTTTCATAGAAGTAACAAAAAATCCCACGGCTTTGTAGGAACAAGGGTGGGCTCACACTACATGTTAAGGTTGGCATTTGGTGATTCCCCTAACAGATATAATGAGTTTAAAGCAAAAGGATACAACCCCCCAAAGACCTAAGTGAAGTTATTCCATTTTTGAGAATGGTGTTCCCTGGTAACAAACAGACTTTATCATCAATAGAATGAATGTCTTATCTTTGAAAAAGGAAACTTGATCAGGATTGCTTCATAGAGAATTGGGGAAACAGGGAAAGATACATTTAGTGAGAGAAATTTGCAGGGAGTGTAACTGGTGATTGGAACTTGACTTATTCTAAGAGAATGTGATGAAAGGATCTTAGGTAGAAGAAATCATCCCCTTATGTGAGCTAGTGCTAAAAAAGAACATTGGGACCTGAAGCATAATGATATCCCTAGAACACGGGAATAGGCCATGAACACAAGCCAGCAGTCTTAAAAGGAAAGCCCCTTTGATAATGGGTAACCACACCTTCAGGGTAAGGAAACAAATAGCACTTTTCAGCATCCCAAATCTTTGACCTACCCTTTGTGGTTCATGAGCAGATTAGATCCTTGGCTTTCTGCAATGAAATGTCTGCAAAGGGCCTGAGCCCTTGACCCTACTTATGTAACCCCACCCTTCATCTACACTAAAGATCATAGAATAATGATTATCTAAAGCCCCACAAAAATTTAGACCTGGTATGTGATAGTTCAACTTCCTCAATTTAAAAATGTGCTAAGAGGTATAAGTGACTTACCCAATGCTACAGACCTTGTTAGTGGCAAAGATAGGCCATGGTTTTCTGATTCCCAACCCAAGGTTCTTTCCAGGAAACTAAGATGTTAGTGAGGAAATCATTGGATCCTACTCATAACTTTGACTATGTTTGTAACCGTTAATGGACTCAGATTAAGAGGGTTTCAATGTCTTTGTTTCTTCCCTCCTTGGAAGGAACCAAGTGGAGGCAGGATGTGATGACAGACCAGCTGGGGGCCAAGGGTCTCGCCTGTGGCCAGAGCCTGAACAACTTGTCTCTCTATCCTCTCCTGTGCCTAGCCTCAAAATATTTTAGACTGGAAAGACTTGGATTCAAAAGATTTGGGTTTAAGTCCTGCCTTTGTCATTTGTAAGCTGTGTCACCGTAGGCCAGTCAATTCAAATCTTTGAGTCGTTTTTTTTTTCTATATAAAAGTAACCTCTGCCATCAAGGAGCTTGTGTTTCATTGAGGATGGAGGTTAGATATACATAGAAAAGTAAATACAAACCATATGCAAATTAGATATGAAGTAATTTCCTGGAAGGGAACTTGTAGGTTGAAGGATCCAATATGGGCTTCTTTAAAAGATAGGGCTTGAACTAATATTTGAAGAAAAGTTAGGGATTTTAGTGAAGATAAAGAGAGACAGAAAGAGAGAGAGAGAGAGAGAACTTCAACATATACTCATGGTTAAATCTAGGGTTATTGGTCCATAGGTTCCCTTTCCCCTTTCTTCATTACAAGGTCCACTCCTTTATAGCAAACACTCAGTCAGAATGTAATAAAAACCAGCTTATCTTTATCTGGAGACAAAACTCATTATAAAAGTCCATACAGCAAATAAAGTTTAAAGAGAGCAGGAAACTCCCAAGGGCAAAACCAGGCAGTGATTGAGGGAGGGGAGGAGGAAGAAGTGGAGAAGGGATAAATTCACCCAATGCGCAAATCTGTCTAAGCAGGTCACAGGTAAGCAGGTTGATGTGCCAGACAAAGCTTCAGTTGCTCATTATTTTATTCAAGTTAGGGCAATGGCACCATTCACTCTCAGTTTACCTTGTGTCCATACTTCTTGGCCCCTCCTCTTCAAAGGATTCAAAAGTTCACAAGTTTAACCCAGTTCTGTTATGGCCTTCAATTATCTTTTAGTACATCCTTCCAGCTTTAGGAAAACAAAACATTACACTTCCCACCAGCCCCCTTGCCAATATGAAAGCACTGCAAAGTGGAGGTGAGGACATTCCAGGAATAGTGGAATATGTCACCTATGTAAAGGTACAGAAAGAGATAGAATGCCATATTCTGGTCTTGTTCAGGATGCACAGGTAGGCTAATATGGTTGGAATATAGTGTGCAAGAAGGGGAGTCATGGGCAATTAGCCTAGGAAGACAGGTGAGAGCCAGAGTATAGGTCTTTAAAAAATAAAACAGAAGAGTTTATGTTATGTCCTTAAAGCAAGAAAGTCATTGGTGGTCCCTGAACTGGGGAGTGGCATTTGTTTAAGGAATGTTGGTTTAAGGAATGATGTATGTTTAAGGAATATCAATTTGGTAGTTGTGTAGAGATAGCTTGGAAAGGAGAGGGTTTGGAAATGGGGCAGTGAGTCAGTAGGCTATTGAAAGAGCACTGTTGGGGGCAGCTAGGTGGCGCAGTGGATAGAGCACCAGCCCTGGAGTCAGGAGTACCTGAGTTCAAATCCTGCCTGAGACACTTCACACTTACTAGCTGTGTGACCCTGGGCAAGTCACTTAACCCCAATTGCCTCACTAAAAAAAAAAAAAAAAAAAGAGCACTGTCAAGAGATAATGGAAGGCCTGAAGGAGGGTGATATGGGAGTAGAGAGAAAGGGACAGTTGTGAGAAATAAAAGACACATAATCTCTGCTTTTCTCAATAGAGTCCATATCCTGTCTGTCATTTAGTAGATAAAGACCATCTGAGGCCTATAAAAGTAAAGTGACTTTCTCCAGGTCTCTCTGCTAGTACAACAGAAGTGAAACTTTAAGCTAGGTCTTCCCATTTTAAAGCCCAAGATTCTATCTACTACATCACATTGATTCTATAAATGCAGAGTACATACAATGTGATACAGAGTCAATTCAAATAAGAGAGAACTAAAAACCAGAGGTATCTGCAAAGGGTTAATGTGGGAGGTAGCACCAGCCCTTTGAAGAAAGCTAGAAATTCTACAATTCAGAGGTGAAGGTGAAATATATTCTAGCCATGGGGGAACCATTAAGATCTCTTTCAGTTCTGTAATTCTAGGTTCAAACTATGGATATTCATCTGTGATTTAGTCCCTGTCCAACATCTTCTTCCTTGGCTTCTTAAGAAATCTATACCCCTCCTCTTAAGCACAGTTTAAGTCCAACCTGCACGAAACCTTACTTGATAATTACAGCCCACCTTGACCTCTCCTCTCCCTCTGAATTCCTGTATCCTTACTCTCTGAACCATTTAGTTTCCTACTTTATCAATTAGATATTATTTTATTATAATTCAAAAATATTGCATGTGTACACGTGGAGGAAGGAATGAGAGGCCAAAGAACTGTAGATTAAACAAAAGCCTAAACATTTTTATATTTTTAACATTTCCTTTAGGAAAAGAATTGGTAGGTATTAGATATGGCACAGACAAAATAACATCATGAAATTGAAATAAATCATATTTTGGGGGCAGCTAGATGGCGCAGTTGTTAAAGCGCTGGCCCTGGATTCAGGAATACCTGAGTTCAAATCCAGCCTCAAACACTTAACACTTACTAGCTCTGTGACCCTGGGCAAGTCACTTAACCCCCATTGCCCCGCAAAAAAAAAAAAAAAAAAGAAAGAAAGAAAGAAAGAAAAAGAAAGAAATCATATTTTAATATGTAGGAAAATACATATTCCATAAGAGTTATCTCTAAGTCAGGTATTGTTAGACCACGGATTTGTCAGGGCAAAGATCAGAATTAATAAAAAGAAAGATGAATAATGAGAAAGAGATATGTTATACAATTGAAACAATCTAATTCTCAAATATTTAAGCAAGTAATTAACAAAGAAAAATGGAAAGAAGACAAGGGAAATTATGCCAACAATGAGCATGACAACTTTATGAAGTTGACTGTTATAAATCTGTTGCCACAACCAAAAGACCAAAAATAAGCTCAGAAACCCCTTAGTCAGCAAATATTGGACTCACTTGTCAAGTAGAAAGAAGTAGCAGCCAAAAGCAGCAATGGTTTTACACATGAACTTGTTTGTAAATATTACAAAGAAGGATGTTGGCCAATTATGAGACAAATTGTCTTGGAAAGCAGTGGAAAGTAAGAACTGTTTAAAGAAAGCTCAGCAAGAGATCTAACTAAACAGTAATCCCAAGGGCATTTGAGGATAAAAAAGGAGGACAAATAAAGTGATGGAAAAGATCTTTAAAGAATAAAGTAATTAATTCTTTTTACCATCAAGGGCAGTAGAACTATCATACTTGGACACTAATATCATAGTCCTTGATTGACTTATTAAGGAGGTAGAGATGGGTATGTAGTGGGAGAAACTGGCCAATGAGGGACCTATCCTTAGAGCATGTACAAGAGTCCTTGCTTGTTTCCAATCCATGTGAAGCTTGGCAAGGGGTGTTTCTGGGCATTTCAAATGGAGGGCCCTTCTCATTTTAGAGCACATAGTTATCCTCTGACTGTGTAAGTACTGGAGTGACACAAAGCCTTCAGTAGCCGCTGAGCCAGAACTGAGTCTGAATTCTATAGCAGAGAATCTTTCTTCTCTGACAGCTTCTGAGGACAAAGGCCTACTACAAACCTCTAGGTACAGGGAGGGCCTGTCTCTCCACCCAGATGCCACATGCCCATGAACATACGGCACTCCCGTGCTTTTTGTGTCTCCTTTCCTCATCTTAGGTGATTGAGTATATGGAGATGAAAGCACTAGGTGACTGGCAAGACCAGGAGATCCATCAAAGGCATCAGAAATCTGATCGACAAGTGGAATCCCATAGCAGTAGCCAAGGACATTGGGAATGTAGTATAGCAGAATTTTTTCATCCAGTCCAGCAAGAAGGCAGTCCAGATGAAGAAGGGAGGCCTTATCCATTGACTCTTCTTCGCCTGGAAGTAAATTTGGTGTGGTAGAGACTCTGAAAAGGGAGGAAAAGATTGCCAGAGTCAATTTCAATACTTTACATACACACATATACATAATACTCCCCCCCTCTCCCCCCCACAGACACCAGTTTGAAAAAAGAATGTTTTGTATAAACTCTTTTGAGTCTTCTTTTTTGAAGGAACAAGTGATTCTACAGAGGTTAGAGTGTGTCTCCAGGTCTACTGGGCTTCTGTTCAGTTTTTGCTACACTTTCTAAGCAAATATCCCTTTTGCAAAAGCTAATTTATATTAATTGGTTAATTGATACTAGGGAGAGGTTAACTAGTTAAATCATATTGGAATATTGAGAGTTCATGATCAATAGAAGTCACAATCCCTCAGAATTACCTGTAGAATCCTGAGGGAAATAATTAGATACCCTCTGGGAACTTAATATTCTTTTTTATCATAAAAGTATTTTATTATTTTCTAGTTACATATAAAAATAGTTTTCAACATTCCCTCCACCCCGCCACGGGGCAATGAAGGTTAAGTGACTTGTCCAAGGTCATACAGCTAGTAAGTGTCAAGTGTCTGAGGCCAGTTTTGAACTCAGGACATGCTGAATCCAGGGCCGGTGCTTTATCTACTGTACCACTTAGCTGCCTCCTCAACATTTGTTTTTATAAGATTTTGAGTTCCAAATTTTTCTCCCTCCCTCCTTTCCCTCTCCCTCCCCAAGACAGAAAGCAGTCTGATGTGTTATATATGTACAATCAAAGTAAACATATTTCTGCATTAGTCATGTTATAGAAGAAGAATTTGAACAAAAGGGAAAAAATTAAACAAGCAAACAAACAAAAAACCCCAAAAAAGTAGAAATAGTATGGTTCAACCTGCATTCAGATTCCACAGTTCTTTTTTTCTGGATGTGGAGAACATTTTCGATCATGAGTCTTTTGGAATGGTCTTGGATCATTGTACTGCTGAGAAGAACAAAGTCTGTCACAGTTGATCATCACACAATTGAACTTAATATTCTAGTGTGAACTTAATATCCAGTGTGAATTGTTAAGGTGATCCAAGAGGAGGTGCCACAGTTTAAAAAAAACAAATATTGGAAAAATTACTGTATTGAACATAAAGTATATAGGGGAGGTCTATACTGGAGGAGACAAACTGTGAAGATGCTTAAGCATCAATACAAAGCATTTGAAATAAGAGCAGAAATCTTAGAAATTTCTAATACTAAAAAGGCGCCCAAAATATCAGCTACCAAGTGATATGCCTATTCTATTATCTACACAAAATCTTATGAATCATCTAAATAAGAATCAAGACTATTACTTCACATGAGGTTATTTATTGCAGTAAGGAACCAGTATGTTTTTGCAAGTGAAACTCAACAATATATCCCATCTTTTCTATTTCGCAAATGAATGAAAGATGTAAAGCCTAAAAGAATCAGTTGTGCTTATTCTTTATTGATTATTCTTAAAAGCATTTTATTCAGCAGAGCAGAAACATGCATTAATAATGCTTTTCCAGCAAAATGTCTTCATTCCACATATAAAAATCATTCAAGATTCCTTGGAAGAAATAACAACCAAAATAGCCCTGTTAACAATCTCTTGATCATAGACAGCAGGTGAGGCATAAAACAGGGAGCTATATGCTCACCAAAGATATTCGCCACTGTGAGGGAGGGGATCCAATGCAAAGTCCAGGTTTAAGAGGGAGCCTCAGCAGATGGGGAGGTCCTCCAGATGCTTCTATTTGAGGACGGCATGTTTCTAGTTACCTTAAGCTCCAGAAGACTGCAGAGGCTCCAGGAATAGATCTGTAACCACTTCAAAGAATTTAGCCTAGCTATCTACACAGGGAAGACCAAATGGGTGAAGAATGTCTGTTACCTATATTATGACATGCATTTCATTGGACAACCTGCAGAGCTCATTCGTCAGTTTTTATATCTACGACCAACAGTACAGATGGACATTGAGTTTGAAGCTAACTAGGAAAGCAGCCAGATTACCTTAGGGAAAATGAAAACCTTCTATAATGACTTCCCAAGCTTTCCATGGAAACAAAGGCCCATCTTTTTGAAACCAGCATGTCAGTGAGGCATGGAATATAACAAACTCCAAAGAAATAAAAAGAAACAGCCCACATATAACCAAGGAAGAGCTTTGATAGGTACAGAATAAAAAACTTCATCAAGGAAGTTTATGTTAAGTGGCGAAAGTGTGTAGTATTACCTTGTGTCCTTGGCCAAGTGGCTTACATCTCTGTCTCATTTTCCTTACCTTCAAAATGGACTGGATAGCTTCAGGTCTCTTCCAGCTCGAAAGCTTAGCTCCTATGTCCATATGTTTGTGTACAAGGGTGAGAGATGACAGGCAGAGAGAGGGAGCTCTCCTGTTAGAAGAAAGCAAAAGTACTTTTTGTATAGTACAGATGGAAATGGAGTCAAATATAGGCAAGCAAGATAGTTCCTACCCTCAAAGACTTATATTCTAATTAAGACAACTCATAAAAGGGGGTCTGGAAAGCAGGGGAGAGACAAAGGAGATGGGAGGAGGGAGAAAGAATAGCCAAGCAGGGACAATGCAAAATGAGGAGAGGATTCTGGGAGAGAGAAAACAGTCATAAGTGAAGTAAAACATGAAGGAGGCCCTTCCCAAAATTGTCTCCCTAGAAAGGAGTCACATTTCTATGGCTCTATGATTCTATTCAAACATATTCAAATCAAAGTTAATATTAAACAAATTACGCATTTTATAACAATTTTATACTCTATACCAAGCAAAAGAATGGCATAGATAAGAGAAAGGCAACAGAGACAGAGAAACAGAGAGATGAAGAAAGAGACAGAGAGATAGGGAGAGAAAGAGGGAGAGAGAGAAAAAGACAGCGAGAGGGGGAGAGAGAGCATGCTTTATATGATGCCCAGGAGATCACACTAGGATCATCTCTCTCCTGTATGATTATTGCATTGCATTGCATTGTATTGTATTATTGTTCTTGTATGGTATAGCTGTCATAAACTTATGTACTTAGGAATAAAGAAAAGGAGGCTGGTGTAATATTGACTTAAATTGGTGAGAATAAGTAGAATGGGTGAAGCTATTTATTTGAACTTTGAAATAAGAGTGCGCTTTACTGACACACTGTAATTGGTTCCCTTTTTGCCATTGTTGAGGGGAAACATGGTATAGTTGACAGAGAACTTCCATGAAAGCCTGAAAGACCTGGATTTAGGTCCTGCCTCTGACACTTGCTACATGTATGACTTTATCTCTCAATGCTATAGGCAACTCTATAAGTCTAATTACAGAGAAGTTGCTGACTTTTATTGGTAGAGATGATTTTTTATCCTGGATTGACAAAGGTGAATGGCAGTGTAAAGGGCCCAACAGTAGGCATCATACAGATGACCCATATTTGCCATGTCTATTTATGCCTACAATCTATTCTTCCTATTCAATCTATTTATACATCTATATGTTTATATTCATATGAATATGCATACATATTCAACCTATACAATCTACTTATACATACAACCTCTTCTTCCTCAAAATGGTGATTTCATCTGCCTCTACGGGAAAAAAAGATGGATTCAAAGTTGAAAAAACATCAAAGTTATTGTAAAAAAACAAAAGCAAAAAATCCAGCAACAACAACAGCAAAAACCTTTTACTCAGTTGAAATAAGGAGAGTTAAACAAACAAACAAACAAACCAACCACATTCAGGTTAATTGAAGTGTCCCACAAAAAAGCCTATTTTTATAATTTCATATTTTCCCAAAATTTATTATTAGCTATATGTGAATATTATAGGATTTTGAGATAAAATGGACCTTAGCAATCATATTGTCCATACCCTAATTTTATAGATGAAGAAAGAAAGACCCAGAAAAGTCAAATGAATTGGCCCAAGATTTGAGGCCAAAAAGAATTGGGTTCAAATTGCATTTGAGAAATTTACTATGTGTTTGACCCATGACAAGTCCCTATACCTCTCTGGGCCTCACTTTCTTCACTTGTAAAATAATAATGTTGAACTCAATGGTCACAGGGTCCATTCCAACTTTAATTTTTATGAGCCTATGAGATAAGCCATAGAGATCTTAGAAGCAATATTTAAACTCCTTCACTCAGACTAAAAATCAGTTAGGAAACTCCACATCCATTATATCACCCCTTTGTGTTTTCAGAAAGAATGAGCTTGCCTTTAAATTCAGTATAATTGATATATAATAAAATATTTAATTGGATTTTAAATTTTAAATTGAAATTTTCTTTGTTTTTAGGCCCATCTACAAACTGCCCCATGGCCTGTAACATATATATCAGTACATAAGAAGTTGGAAGAAGAGAGCAAATATTTGCTGTGAGTAGCTCATAATCTTCCTTTTTAAAAAGAGTATTAGGGAGGCACAGAAAAGTTACTTTACTCACTTTTCCCCACACACACAGACTTTAGTTTCCATCAGGAAAGCTGAATATTAAATTTCATGGATATTACAGAACACTTTATCTTCCTATCAAATTCAGTACCATTAATACACAAACATTTTGGAAAGTTTGTGAGAATTATTGATTCTACCCCAGAAACATCACTTTCTGGTTAACTTTATATTACTCTGTCTCTGGCTGTGAAGCCATTCGTATTTCCAGAACTCTTCAGTGGTTCTGGATATCACCCTTTGGTTTATTACATACCCATTTAGCTATGAATTTTTGTATATTTTAAAATATCAGCCTAATTATTTTCTTGACAAGTTAAGAAATAGTAGATTCTTAGAAATTCATTAATTCATTCATCCATTCAAGAAACATTTATCAGAGTGCTGTCCTGAATACCTAGGAAAGTAAAAAGTTTTGTTAAGACATGGGCTTTACCCTCAGGTAGCTTACTCTTTAGCACCAAGGTCAATCAATAAACTAATGAAAATGTATAGAGTTCCTACCATGGTGCCCTCAAGGTGCACACATCCTATAAGAATAAGACACATATTTAGATAATTACAGTATATAAAATTGCTTGATGTGCAGTAATAAAATATAAAACAACCCCAAAACATGTTATTTGATGTCCTAAAGGGCTGAGTTTCCCTAGCTAGTGGGATCAGGGGAAGATTAATGGAGATGGTCGCATGTAAGTTGAGTTCTAAAGGACAAATAGAATTTAACAAGGGTAAAGAAGTAAATAAGGAGAATATTTGGTGCATAGGAAGCTAAAAATGACACAAAGGTGGAAAAGTATATGGAAAGTTCAAGGGACAGAATAATCTAATCTAAGTATGACATAAAGCACATGGAGAATAGAGATGAGAAAGATAAGACTAGAAAAATTCCACAGAGTCAAATTGTGGAGGCATTTAGATTTCAGACTACAAAGTCAAACTCTTTTTTTTATTTTTTAATTTTTTTTAATAAAGTATTTTATTTTTTTTCCATTACATGTAAAGATAGTTCTCAACCTTTGTTTATACAAGTTTTACAATTTCAGATTTTTCTCCCTCCCTCCCCTCCCTCCCCCGTCCCCTAGACAGAAGATAATCTGATATAGGTTTTATATATATATATATATATATATATACACACACATAATAACATTAATCCTATTTCTGCATTAGTCATGTTATAAGAGAAAAAAAATCAGAGCAATGATGGAAAACCTCAAAGTAGAAAAAAAAAAACAACAGCATCAAAAACAAAAGAAATAGTATGGTTCATTTAGCATCTATACTCCGCAGTTCTTTTTTTTTTTTTCCTGGTTTTGGAGATCCTCTTCTATCACGAGCTCCCTGGAACTCTTCTGTGCCATTGCATTGGTGAGAAGAATATAGTCCATCACAGTAGATCAACACTCAATGTTGATGTTACAAAGTCAAACTCTTAACATAGAACCTAGGACACAGTAAGCACTTACCACATTATTGACAAACTGAAAGGACAGAGTCATGATTCCTTTGGAATTTTTCCTGGAATGTGAATTTGAACAAAGAGTAAATAATGTTATATATTTTTAAATGAATGAACCAGGAATCTAAAGGGAAAAAAATCTAAGTCTTTCCTCAGATTATTCCCAAATTGTTTAGAATTCCTGCTATTTACCCTGTATCTACCCCATAACATTTATGTTAAATATTCCTCAATGTTAATTGGCCTCTTTAGAGTATTAAAAGTTATAGATAGGGGCAGCTAAGTGGCGCAGTGGAGCACCGGCTCTGGAGTCAGGAAACTTACTAGCTGTGTGACCCTGGGCAAGTCACTTAACCCCTATTGCCCCACTAAAAACAAAAAAGAAAAAAAATGTGATGGATGGATGGATGGATGGATGGATGGATGGATGGATGGATGGATGGATGGATGGATAGATAGATGAATGGACAGAATGATAGAGAAACAGAAAGTAATGGATGGATAAATAATGGAGATACAGATGGGTATAGATAAATAGATGATAGATACATGGAATGAAAATATAAAGATATAAATGTAAATGTAGACTGAAAAAGTCTCCAATATTTTTGACTGAAGCTTGAGAGTTATGATACTTGGATTGAATGTGCAAAGCAGCTTCACATACTGTATAACCTAGCAGACCTAGAGTAAGGGAAACCCGAGTTCAAACCCTTTCTGATAGTTACTAGCTGTGTGATGATGGGCAAATCATTCAACTTCTCTGATTGGAGAGAACTTGGTTGATTTGATCTTTGGTGGCAGAAGCTTCCAAACCAAAGAAAGTCTATGTCTATGATGTTTTCATCAAACATATCGCACTTGATATTCCCTTTTCCATCACTTTGTCACCTCCACTGAGGAACTAGAAGGGGGATATGTAGGACTGAGGGGCGATTTAAATGTTTTTTTCTTTAGAGTTTGCCAAGATATAATAATAATGATAATTACTATTACTATTATTATTATAAAGCGTTTTAAAGTTAACAAAGCTATGTATAATCTACCTATCATTCATTCTATCATCTCATTTGATCATCTCATCAACATTGTAAAGCAGGTGTAATTATTCACTCCATTTTTAGGTGAAGAAACTATGGAAGAAAAGAAATAAATATTTATTAAGTGCCTACTATTTGCCAGGCATTGTGCTAAGCACGTTACAAATACAATCTCATTTGATCCTCACAACATAACTGGGAGGCAGGTATTATTATTATCCCTGTATAACATTTGAGGAAATTGAGACAGACAGAGTTTAAGTGACTTGTCCAAGGTTACACCACTATTAAGTGAACTCAGGTCTTCCTACCTCCAAGTCTGGCATTCTGTCTACTATACCACCATTCAAGGATAGTAGGAGTTGGGGCAGCTAGATGGCACAGTGGATAGAGTACCGGCCCTGGAGTCAGGAGTACCTGAGTTCAAATCCGGCTACAGACACTTAACACTTACTAGCTGTGTGACCCTGGGCAAGTCACTTAACCCCAATTGCCTCACCCCCCCCCAAAAAAAAAAAAGGATGGTAGGAGTTGACAGTGTTCCCTTCCCTTGTTGTTGTTGTTTGTCCATCATTACATTGGGGTGATGTGATGACTTGCTGTGAATTGAATTAAAGGAGGGAGGGCTGTGCAAGGTCACCAACCTCACTTTCTCCTCCAGAGTCATCTGGGTTCAGTAGCAAGATATATATCACGATGACTGGAGATGGCCTCAGATGTTTAAGGTGCCCAGGGTCACACAGCTAGAAAATTTCTGAGGTCATCTTTGAATTCAGGTGCTCCCAACCTCAGGGTCAGTCAGTGCTCTACCCCTGACATGGCCTTCCAAGAACTCTGGGCTATATCCATGCCAGAGTGAAGCATTACAGTAAGATTCTGTGAAAGATGCTCTGATTATGAATATTAATCAAGGTGCAAAACAAGAAGATGTGTTCACCAAAGGTGTTTGCCATTGTCATGGAAAATCCAAATTGAAGATGGCTCACCTATAAATCATGAGGTTCTACTTTTTTGTGAATGGCATTGTATCTGTTGCATCAAGCCAATGGAACATTGCCAAGATTCCTAAATGAGGCCCATAATAAGTCTAACTATGCAGAGAATTTCTTAACATTTGTATGTCATGTACCCCTACTTTCATAGCAGTCAGGTGAAGGCAGAGGGTTATTTCTCAGAACAATGTTTTTAAATGTATAAAATAAAATATGTAGGATCCCAAAGCAAACCAGTTTTATTGAAGTAAAGATGTTGGGTTTTTTTTTTTCTATGTAAGTTTATAGATCTCTTGAAATCTACTTACAGATCCTTTGGGGGGTCTACAAATACCAGGTTAAGAACCTCTGTCCTTGAGATTAAATAAGATACTACTTGTAAAAGTGCTTAGCACAGTGCCTGGCACATAATATCTATTATATAAATTTTAACCCCTTCCCCTAGAGGAAGAGTGTTTATTTTTAGACTCATATGCAACTGTATGGATAGCCCAGAGAATGGATCTATCTTTATGCTTATCTTGGACAGAGACAACAAGTAGACAATGAGCTGAACCCAAAATTGAATAAGAAAAAGAAAAAATACTGGATTGCATTTGGGAGATTATGCAGTGCTTATAATGACCCCAAGTTTCTTCATAAAAAAAGGCTCATCTTTAAACATCAATATTCTTCCAATGATGCTGTATGGCCCTGAGTCATAGAATATCAATTTAAGGAATTAGAGTTATAGGCCATTCAAAGAGCAATGAAGAGTTACAGGGTGGTCTTTAGACTGTGACACATAACCAGTGAAAACATTTGCAATGGGAGAAGTGGAGTAAAAGATATTTTTGGAGAGGAGTACTATGGGGAAAAAAAAGATGAGCTGGTTTTGTTGTGAAAGGGAAGGATAATAGATGGATACCTAGCAAACTCCACTGGAATTCACGAAATATCAAGAGATCTAAAGGAAATCCCCAAAAGATACAATGAACTCCTTGGAGGCTTTCTGGGAGGAAATGTACAAGAATTGAACAAGATGAGAAGACATGAATGGGTTCTCATTTGTAACCTTGAGTGTATATCCATATCAACCAATCAGTCTTATTAACACACATTTATTAGGTGCCTCCTTCCCTATAATCCATGAAAATGCCATGTGTTACTAAATACATGGAACCTCTGTTTCTATTGTGATTTTAATTTCCTGATCTTAGGTTTAATAAGTCTTGTGAAAATGGGATGTTCAAGTATCTGGTAAAATTAGGAGTTTCCTCAAAGTCATATGAAGTCCAACAAACAGGAGTCCTGAAGTCAGTGGATTGCATTTAATATACTACCTAGATCTCTTCTAAAATTTTTTTGTCCCTGGGGATTCATTTTGCTGGAGAAAGAGCTCAAGTATCTATGAAGCCCAGGACACAACAAAAGTTCCCTAATAATCTATATTCCCTGAAATTTAGTTTGGGAGAGTTAACCAAACCTGGAGCGTTACTTTTGCTATTTCTTTGTACCATCTACTACCTACACAGGAGGGTGCAGCCATATCCTTTAATTTGTCTATAGTTCCCATGTTTTATGCAGTCCTCACAATTTTGTGTTAGAGAACAGTTCACTACAGGCAGCAAAGGCTAGATGAATGCCTCTAATGAGGACAATGAGGTTTCCAAATACATTTTCTGCTCTTTCTTTTCAATTCCCAAGTTCATATATTTTTAAAAAGTGTTATTTATTTTTTATAATAAACATTTTTACTTAAAGTGTTGAGTTTCAAATTCTACCCCTCCATCCCTCCCTCCCCTCCTAGTTCATATTTGAGGCCTATGTGTATAATTTCTTGATTCAATTTCTTCTTTTTTATATATAGGTATAAGAGAAGGTGGCTTAAAGAGCTTCCCACGGAGCTGGGCATGCTTTTTGACCCCTTTTTGTGGATATGTGAGTTTTGGTCCCTTGCTGAAGTATATGCATGATCTGACAATTCCTGATTGGCCCCTCAGTACTGATGAATTGTGGTGTGTGTGTGTGTGTGTGTGTGTGTGTGTGTGTGTGTGTGTGTGTGTGTGTGTGTGTAATGGAGAAATTATAGAGAAGATGATTAGCCACAGAATCAAGAGGGTCCTCTCCCCTCAGTAGGTGATGGGAAGTATAGAAAGGATCTCTCCTCAATACTCTTTTTGGCACATGAGTTGGACACTCAGCCAACTCTCCCTTGGACTTCTAGAGGGAGGGGATTTCTCTTCCTTACTCCACCAAAGGTCATCTTGGCTATAAACACATGGCAACAATATGGGCTTGCCTTGGCGAGCCCAACCCTGGACCTCAAGTCCCCAATTTCCTCTTCTTCTTTGTTCTTTATTTCCTGTAGTTAGGCCACTGAACAATCCTGAAAGATGGTCTTTCCAGCCATAGTGGGTACATTATGAATTCAAGAGTTTCTACATTCCTGAATCAGTCATCACTTCCCAGTGCATTGGGTTTTCCTGTAACTATGCAGCTTCTTAGGTAGTTAGGTGGTTTAGCATATAGACCACTGGACTTGGGAGGGATGGTGTCAGGAAAATGAGAGTTCAAATCCTGTCTCACTTATTAGCTGTGTGATCCTGGACAAGTCACTTAATCTTTCTCAGCCTCTTTTTCCTAATCTCTAAAATGGAGATGATAATAGAATTTACAGTCAGGAATATGCTAAAAATAGCTCACTAGTGAGGAATGTCAAATTTTCAGGGGGACTATTTATACCTTGGAAGTCAGCAAACACTATAAATTGATTTGTTGTTGATTATCTAGATTTAAGAAAGTAAGGAATTATTAAATATTAAAACTGTTTTTGAATACATTTCTGGGGAAGAACCAATTGTTAAACATTGGGTTGTTGTAAGGATCAAGTTAGTTAATATACTTAAAATGCTTTGCAAACCTTAATATGCTATATAAATTTTAGTTAATATATGGCAGCGAGGTGGTGCAATGGATAGAGTGCCAGGCCTGGAGTCAAGAAGACATGAGTCTGTGTTCAAATCTGGCCTCATACACTTCCTAGTTATATGACCCTGGACAAGTCACTTAACCCTGTTTGCCTCAGTTTCCTCATTTGTAAAATGAGCTGGAGAAGAAAATGGCAAACCACCCCAGTATCTTTACCAAGAAAACCCCCAAATGGGGTCACAAAGAGTTGGATGTGACTGAACAACAACAACAACAACAAATTATTATACCTGTTTCTTTTCTTAGAGAATGAGATAACCAGATAACCACTGACTGACTGATAGCATGCTTAATTGGAAAGGACAATACCTGGAAAGCCACTGTAGCTGTACCTTGTGAGCTGGTGAGACAGTAAGTGAATAGGACTTTTGAGTGATTGGGCCCTTCCAGTGCAGGGCCAGAGGTTTACCGATTAAGATGCCTTCTACCTGTGCTTCAGTTTGCCATTTCTGCATTGGTAGCTCCTTCTGCTTCTGGGCTGGCTTAACTTTCCACTGACAATGTGGTTGTATTCATTCAATCGCTTCACGTTCAGCTGCCAGTCAAGAAGAGTAAAAAAAAAAAAAAATCTATTATTGGTAAACTGTCTGCTAGGAGAAAGCTTGATTCTTTTATCAGGATTTCTTCTGTTTCATAATGATTTAGGTGGCCTCTAATAGTAATTGTCTCAATCATTTTGAAATTAAAGTTGTAAACTTATCTATCATAAAGATACAGAAGTAATTAAAAAGAGCAAGAAGACATTCAGATTAT
Organism: Dromiciops gliroides; assembly: GCF_019393635.1. Classification (NCBI taxonomy): domain Eukaryota; kingdom Metazoa; phylum Chordata; class Mammalia; order Microbiotheria; family Microbiotheriidae; genus Dromiciops; species Dromiciops gliroides. Next base: position 76,564,851 of record NC_057865.1, on the reverse strand, counting down.
TTAAGATTTATTAAGGCCTTTCTTCCCCCTCACTGTTATCATGGGTAATAGAAGGTGTAGTTTGTTTTGTAGTTTATTTTGTCTCCCTCTTACAACATTTGCTCAAATAAAGAAAACGGATATTGCCGTGGTGCAGGAATGCACTTGGATTTGGCCTGTCATTAGTTGGCTTTCTGTGTCCTTTGTAACTAACGTGAGGAAGAGTTACTGGTGAGAACGATGGTGTTGTGCTCCAGTTGAAGCATATCCGGCAGTGTGCTTGACAGACATCTCAGTTAATACATGGATAGTCATGTAGATTGCTATCATGGCCCATCAGGTCGCCACAGGACTGTTTTGATGGGGCAGATGTTAAGAAGAGGTATTTCCCAGGAGCCGTTCCCAGAGACCAGAACAGACCAGGACCGGTAGATGTTAAGTTCTTGTGGAATCTAAGCCCTCAATGTAGCTGTCCAAGCTCTCCTTAATGACGCCAATGTGGTATGCTTTCATCTGCTCACTCTCCCTCACAGAACTATGGAAATCAGAGAGCATTTAAGACTAGTTGGAGAAATGGCTGGGGACTGGGGGGCGGGGAGGGTCTTGATCTATGACTTCCTACAAATGACTGATACCAATTCCATTAAATTTAAGAAAGTCATAGCTAACACAGGAAATTTAACATGTTATAATTTCTTTTTTTTTTTTGGTGGGGCAATGAGGGTTAAATGACTTGCCCAAGGTCACACAGCTAGTAAGTGTCAAGTGTCTGAGGCCAGATTTTGAACTCAGATCATCCTGAATCCAGGGACCGTGATTTATCCATTGTGCCACCTAGCAGCCCCCATCATGTTATAATTTCTTAAGGTTAAAACAAAGGGTATGGCAAAGGCATGTACCAGTCTGTGACACACTCCCCTAGATGTTCTTTGCCTAGATTCATGACATGGTATGGCACATGTATGGTGTCTCTAGGTGACACAGTAGATAGAGGGCTAAGCTTGAAGTCAGGAAAGACATGAGTTAAGATCCTGCCTCAGAGATTAACTGTGTGACCCTGAACAAGTTGCTTAATTTCCTTTAGCCTCAGTTTCCTTATCTGTAAAGTGAGGGTGTTGTATTTAATGTCCTCTAAGGTCTCCTCTAGCTCAAAATATATGATCCTATGATCAAGGAACTGGTCAGATTGCAAACAGTTTACCCATTGTTAGTCTAGTAATCTGTCAATGAAAGGTATGTATGTGGAAACAGATCAATTATTTGGTATTATGTAAACACCACATATTTAGCCTGGAAAAGAGAAAATATTGTGGAACATGACAGCCACCTGCAAGAAGTCAAAGGGCTGTCACTTGGAAAAGTAGCATTAGATTCTTGTTTGTTTCCAGTGGGGAAACTCAGAACAAGGACTAGATGTTGAAAAGAGGCTACATCAGGCATGGTCCCTATCACTACAGCTGTTCCAAATAGAATGAACTGCTTCATGAGGTCATGAGTTGCCTCCATTCAAGGTGTTTGAATAGATGCTAAATGACAACTTGTGGGGGGTTTATTTGAGGGTACTGCTGTAAAAATAAATTTTATTTTTTATTTTAGAAATTTTTATTTTTTTAAATTTTATAAGAGGGGTTTTAAGGTTATTTTCTACTCCAAGATTCTGTGATTTTTATATTTTATTTGGCCCTGAGACATCTTCTAGCTCGTCTAGAATTAGATAAATGGTAAAGACAGGTCAAGATCGGCATGGGCATCTGTCCTACAGCAGGTTTTATCATATGGGAAATTCTTTTCAAGATCAAAACATTTGTAATTAAAGGTGAAAAGCTGATCTCTGCTTTGAAGGCTACAATTCTTTGGTGCCAAAACAAGCAGTCAATTAAGTTAGCCCAATGCTCTGTTGGTGACATGTGTGCCTGTGTGTGTGGGGGGGAGGAAACCGACTACTTGTTTGACATCATGTAAATGCAACAACCAGTGATGGATGGCATTTTTCGCTTCTCAACCAGTTCTATGCAGCCTTCTGTGCAAACCAGGGCAACACATGACCCACACAGCCTGGGAAGTGAGTTCTTCTGTTTGACCAAATCCAGGTTCTTATTTCTTTGGAAAAGGGATTATTTAGCCTCTTTCATGTCCTTTCATAAGCCTTTGATAAAAAAAAATCATGTTTAATGTATAAAATAAAATATATAGGATAAAAAATTAATCAAATATATTGAAATATAGCTTCTTCCTATATGTACATATAAGTATATATATGTATATAATTATCCATATTATATATATATATATATATACATATATATATATTGCTGTTTAATTGTTTTAATTATGTCTGACTCTTCATTGTCCCATTTAAGGTTTTCTTGGCAAAGATGCTGGAATGGTTTGCCATTTGTTCATTTAACAGATGAGGAAACTGAGGCAAGCAGGGTTACATGACTTTCCCAGAGTCACACAGCAAGTGTGTGTCTGAGGCCAGATTTGAATTCAGGAAGATGAGTTTTCCTGACTCAAGGCCCAATACTCTATCCATCATGTCATCTAGGTGTTCCAAATATACATATATCCTACATAAAATATACACATGTACATGTACATTCTATATTACATATAATATATGTTTATATATGTGTGTGTGTTTTTGTATTAAACAAGTTCACTGACATCAGGTTAAACATACTGGCTTTAGAAGAAGAAGAAGAGATCCCTGAGAATGAAGATTGCAGGAAGAATTCCAGCTATCCCAGAAAGCTTAAAGAATATTGAGACAGATATAGATTGATGAGATCTGTCCCTCTTTGAGTGACTCAGAGATTTCGGTCAGGGATCTGATATACTGTTTTTTTGACTCTGTGAGTCAGGCAGGGTTAAATTAAAAAATCATCTCGCTAAAAGGCAGCCAGACATCCTGGCCTGGAAGATGGATGAGATGAGAGTAGAAACTGCTCGTTTCCATTGTTTTTATCTCAGTGTCCTGAGCAGGAGATCCATGGCTTGTGTTGACGGTTTGCCCCATGCTCACCTCCATATTTTGGCTGCGCTGGGACTGTGAAGGCATTGCATTGTACGCATTTTCCCAGTTGCTATATAATCTGCCCAACTCTAAATGGAAGTGCCAAATGCTTCAAAGTCTTGAAAAACCTCAGGTGCAGGGGAATGGTTTGAAATCTCCTGTTAGAAGATCTGGAATAATGAATGCAATAGATCTTGATGCACACCAGAGGAGGGAGGAGGATTCTTCGCCACATGAGAGCCTTCAACATAATGTTCTGAGTGGCATGCTGAATTGGAAAAAAATTATTTCATATCCCCACATGGGGAAAATGTCAAGATTCTACTTTTAGTTACCCGAGAAGTGGAAGCATCTCTCTCCCACCTGATGTGCTGTGATATTTATAGAATTAGGAAGGTAGAGCTTCTGGGAATAACTTTCAAGCCACCAGGAATGTGATTTGCATAGCTCCTTCCTGGGCCTACTATTTTTTTAGAAGATAGTACATTGGGGAAACAATAGAGATGGGTTTGTTTATTAGATTCCTATTATTTGCCTATGGCAGGGGAAAGAAGGTCAGGGTAAATATAATTAATAATTAATTATACAACCTGGTCCCTGCCTCTAGGTCAGGAGTTTTTAACTTTGGGTCCAAGGACCACCAAAGTATCTTTAGATAGGATCAGAGGATCCATGAATGTGGAAAAGGAAAACATATATACATACACACATATTATATATATATATATATATATACATATATATATATAGAGAGAGAGAGAGAGAGAATTTTCACTAACCTTTGGTTTCCTTTGTAATCCTATGTATTTTGTTTTATGTGTTTAAAGACCTCATTCAAAGAAGGGGTCCGTAGGTTTTATTATGATGCCAAAGGAGTATATGATACAAAGAAAGATTAAGAATTCTTACCTCTAGGCTGACATGACAAAGTACATTGTGCTACAGACAGGTTCTACAAAGATAAACTCCATCCTCTAGGGTAATAATATTGGTGAAGATGGAAAATAGGAGCTCATAGCCTAATAAGGTTACTTTTATAAGTAATGAAACCTCACACATTCACTATATTCTTGCCATGGCAAAACCTGCTTTAACATGAAAGACATTTGAATCTGTAAGATTCATTCTAAAGCTTCTTTGACCTCTCCCAAGGTCTTTAATTAGTGGATGTAGGAGCAGCCTCATGGACAGGTTGAATAAGATGATCTCTGCCCTGGTGTGATGGAATAGACTCATTGCAAAGGCTCCATTCCCCCCAAATATCTTCCCTATTGGCCTGCCATCTTCTCTGAAGGGACTCCTATTCATCATCATTATAATGGCATCTATATAGTGCTTTTAGGTTCATCACACATTTGACATGTTGCTTCATTTGATCCTCAAAACAACCCTGTGAGATAGGTGTTATTATTATTCCTCATTTTACAGATGAGGGAAAGTGACTTTCCCAGAATCACACAACTAATAAATATCTGAAGCAGGATTTGACTCAGGTCGTCATAACTCCAAGTTCGGCCCTCCATCCATTGTGCCACTTAGCTGCCTATTGGCAGGCACTGCACATAGTAGGCAATTAATGGGTGTTTATTGAAGAAATAAAACCACTTCTACTGCAGTGCTAATTTGGATGCCTCATCATAGCATCTGGGTTCTCAAAAGCTCTGTTGGCTAGACTCAAGCTCTGGAAGATTTTAGTGAAATGGAAACCATTTGCTGATGGGCTAAACAACAGATCCAGCTCCGGTTCAGCAGGGTTGGCCTAGTTCAGTTGGGAGAAGCTCGCCACCAGAAAGTTGGCCATTAGGCAATGAATTTGGCCACAGCGACTTTGAAACCATCTGCTAAGGTTTGGAGGACTTGTGATCTGAGTTGGTGGAAAGAGTATATACAAGAACGAAAGCACAGATGTCTTGAAGAATTGGAGCCCACATAGACATCAACCCAATCCCCAACTCTGATTTCACAGTCTTTCAGCCACATGTGGGAAGGCACCCCAGTTTTTTCAGGGTACATATCTCTGCTAGCCGATTGAGAGGACTAAGAAAGTGAAATTCTAAACAGTTTCAAACTCTCCATTCTAATCTACTTAAAAAGGCTCATCTTTTGTCCTAATCAATGTCAGCGGACAATCCATAAAAAGGAACAATGTATAAAAGTGTCATAGATTTGGCTTCCACCATTTAATTAATTTAGTCCATTTGGGAGTAGATGACAAGGCTTTTTCTTCATAAACCTTCATTGATCCTTTTTAAATAGTGCTGACACAAGTAGAAGTCATTCACAGTAATAGCAAAAAAAAGTTGGACATCAGGTTGGGATGTTTTTAATGGTTGGAGCCATAACCAGTGTTATTCCACTCAGATTCACAGGCCTCACTTGCAGTCACAATAAACAAATCCAAGAGTCACTCCCAATGGGAAACTTGAGTCATGAAAGCAAACTTTTGGACCCATTTTTCTTACTCTAGTTAGGATGCAATAATAGCCTGCCTCAGTGGTTCTTGACCAAACTGAAGGGGAATGGCAGTCTGGCACAAAGGAAAAAAAAGGTGCTAAAGTAGACAGTTTGGTGGTGTGAAAGAAAAAGAAATACACAATGCTTGTGTTGAGAACCAACTTTATATTGTGGCAGAGGGGACTGTCCACAGTCAGTTGTTTCTAAAGGGTTGGCTTTATGGGCAAATGGAGGATTATGTACCTGGTAGGATTTGAGGGTAGTTGGTGAGGCCTCCAATTTTTGCCCCTAAGGAAGCAGCTCGGTATATACTGTTAGTGGAATCCCTTTGTATTAATTATTGCTTTCGCTACTCATTACTCTTCCTGAAGGCCTATTTAATCCCTTCCCACCTTAGGAGGAATGAGTTTATCATAGAATCAGAGTCTTGGCATTGGTGATTTGGAGGATACTGGAGCTCCTCGGGCTTGATTCTCATATTTTATAAGGATGTGAGAACACTGAGCCTCAGAGGCATGAATCAGCCTATTCAGTCAGTGAGTGGAGAAGCTGAGACTGAAACCCAGGCTTGAAGATTCCAAAGGCAGCAATCTTACCATCCTATGTCTCTCTAAGCTGGTTTTCCTTCTTACAGAAGAAACTCAACCTGAGAGTCCTTGGTACTTATAAGAAGTACAGGTAGTGCTAACAGGAGTTGGGGTGGAGGCTGAGGAAGTGGGCAGAGTAAGTACCAGGATTAAATGTGTGGGGTTTATACCTAGGGTGAAGCTGGAAGTGTGCTGATACACCATCAACTCTCTGGAAACAAAGAAAAGTTCACAGGACGCACTTTTACATTTCATCTACATTATTAACATTTTTCTCCAATCACTTTCTTAAATCTAGACAATCCACAAAACAATAAATCGAGCCCTGATTTGTAGCATTTCCTGATTTTTGATGTGCAAATAATAAATACCCATACTGAAAATTGAACAATTTGCTCTTCTGAGCCAACTACTTTAGGCAGCCCAGAGGGAGACACATTGAGGGACACTTTAAACTATGCCATTGAATAAATGTGCATATTTTTAATTCCAGTTAAGGCCCCTCTCTGGGGCATGTCTATGTGTATTTGTGTTGTTATGGCCAGATTTGAACTCAGGTCCTCCTGAATCCAGGGCCAGTGCTTTTTCCACTGTGCCACCTAGCTGCCCCCAAAATGATGCAATTTTTAAAAAATACATTTTTTTATTTGGTTGTATCTAACACTATGAACTTTGTCCATGGGATTTCCTTGGCAAAGATACAGGGATGGTTTGCCATTTTCTTTTCCAGTATATCCCCATTTTACAGATGAGAAACTGAGGCAAATAGGGGTTATGTGACTTGACCAGGGTCACACAACTAATAAGAATCTGAGATAAAATTTAAACTTGGAGCTTCCTGACTCTAAGACCTATGTTCTATCCACTACACAACCTAGTTTTATTAGGAACCCAATAAAAATGGTAGCACAATTTTATATGTTAAATGGTTAAGAAATACAGTCAGTCTTCAACTTTTGTAGGGCTAATTTCCCTAGAAAACATCCTGAAAATTAAAAATTAAAAATAAAAACTCGAATGCTGATACAGTGAACACATGGGCAATAGGGAGTTAGGTTCTGTGGCCACTTAAAACTCCAATCTTTGTATCCCTAGCCCTTAACATGGTACCTGGGGCAGGAAGGAAGGAAGGAAGGAGGGAGGGAGGGAGGAAGAGAGAGGAAATTATTTTGTATATAATTTATATTTACTTATCTGTATGTTATATCTCTCATAGAACAGCAAAGCCCCTGAGTGTAGTTACTGTTTTGTATTTGTCTTTGTATACCCAATGTTTAGTATAGTGCTTTGCACATAATAATAGCAAATTAAATGATGTTTGCTAAATTCCATTGTACAAACACCATCTGATTAAGAAGTGTCTACATAAGGATAAAATCTCTATATAGTTAATTGTTGGTAGATATAAGTATACATATATGTACATATATATCACATGGGTATGTATACATATACACACTAGATGTATTCATTTTTATTCCATCATAATCTAGTTTCTCTTCCTGATTCTACTCAAGACCTTTTATTTTAAGTACTTTGTCTATAATTATCTAGTGCTTTAGTACAAATACTTATACTTATAAATCCATACTTATGGAGAAAATAATATGGAATAATGATCCATTATTGCAATACCCCTAAGAGATAGGCATACCAGTTTTAAAGGTTAGAAAACTGAGGTGTAAGAAATTTAGCAAATCTGTGCAAAAATTATACTGTGTAGCAGCAACACTGGATTAGAGTTGGCATGTTTCTGATTAAGCATATATGTCCAGCTGGGCCTGGGCCTGGATCTCTATGTCAAATTGTTCCTTCTTTTCTATTCCTCATCCTCCCCCTTTTTCTCTATTCTCCCACATTACCACAGCGTTTTCTGTTTTTGATATCAATGTCTTAATTATGCAACCCCGTATAATTATACAAGAACCTTCTTGTGAATCTCCAGTGTTATTGGAGTGTAGTTGGCAGAGCAGACAACTGGTTTTAGGGAACTCTGTGATCCCTACTCTAAGATAGCAGGTCCTTGAGAAAGTCAATTCATCTCTGCATCAGTTTTACTTACCTCCTGCACTGGATGTTACAAGGATTAATTATTTCATGTTTATAAAGTGCTCAAAGGAAGAGAGGCTCTAGATAAGTGCAAAACATCATTTTTCATGTTTCCAGAATGTCTCATTTCAACTCACATGGCATTAGACAAAAGGATGTGACATATGGCATGTCCCTAAAATTACTTGGAGAATCGGGGTGGGAATAACTCCATTATCCCTATGATCCCTGTGAGGATCATGGATGGCAGGGGACCTAGAAGGCCTCTGTTCTCCCCAAAGTCCCCAGGAATGCTGACTAGTGCTAGAAATTGCCTAGAAAGACTTTTGCTAAAGGCTTTCTTTCTCTTTCCTCCCTCCCTTCCTTTCCTTTCCCTCCCCTCCCCTTCCCTCCCCTTCCCTTTCCTTCCTTTCCTTTCCTTTTCTTTCTTTCATTCTCTTTCTTTCTTTCCTTTCTTTTATGTTTTTGAGTCTGAATCTCCCTATCTTGCCCAGGCTATGGTGGCTACTCTAGTCCTGACCCCATTGTTTAGCCTTAATGTAGCTTTAACCTACTTTATTCCTGACCCAGACCAGGAATATGCCTCTTCATAGATGCCTGGATGCTCCCTGTCCGTGTTGTTGCCAGACTTATTTGGGATGCCCAGTCAGCTTTTTCCTACTAAGTCTCGCAACTCCTAAGCTCGGGCTATCCCACAGCCTAAGCTTCCCCAGTAGGCAGGATTACAGGTGTGCGCCACCATGCCTCAGTAGGCAGGATTACAGGTGTGTGCCACCATGCCCAGACAAAAGTTATTTAAATGAAAAGAGAGCATCAGTAGCTGGAGTGTGTGTGTATGTGGGGTGGGGGGGTAGTCAGGAAAGGAAGCAGCACGTGGGGTGTCTTTTGAGGGATATTAGTAATTCTTCCACCTCCACCTCCTGGCTTCCCTGGCAGCTCAACTCCCACCTTCTGCAAGAGGCCTTTCCCAGCTCCATAGCTGCTGCCTTTCCTTTCAGATGACTTCCCTCTCATTTTTATCCTGTTTACACAGTTATTTGCTTCTTGTCTCCTCCATTAGAATGTGAAGTTCTTGAACGCAGGGAACTTGCTTTTGCCTTTCTTCATATCCCCAGTGATGAGAACAGTGCTTAGGGTAAAGTAAGCTCTTCATAAATGCTTGCTGAGGGGGCAGCTATGTGGTGCAGTAGATAAAGCACTGGCCCTGGATTCGGGAGGACCTGAGTTCAAATCCGACCTCAGACACTTGACACTTACTAGCTGTGCGACCTTGGGCAAGTCACTTAAACCCTCATTACCCAGCCCCGCCAAAAAATAATAAATAAATGAATGAATGAATGAATGAATGAATGAATAAATAAATAAATAAATAAATAAATAAATAAATAAATAAATAAATAAATAAATAAATAAATGCTTGCGACTGACTAACAAGAAAGAGTTGAAATTTCTGTGGGTAACTGAGAGGATGGCAGTCTTAGCAATAGAAAAAAGGAAGTCTAGGGGAAAGATATTTTGTTGCATTAGTGTGTTGTGATGTGTTAATCATCTTAACTTTGAAGTTTTGAGTAGCTATTTGGGCTTTTTCACTGGGTGTGCCACATGCTCAGAATTTTTTTCTTCTCCATCTAGAATCCCACCATCTATAAGAAGATTTCTCCATTCCCCCTTAATGCTGGTGCCTCCCCTCTGTTGATTTTGTCCAATTTATCCTGTATATGTCATATTTGGGCATAGTTATTTGACTTCTGTTGACTTTCTGATATCTAGGTATTCATGTCCAGCAGGAAGGTGGAAATGTGGAACTAGAGAGACTAGACTAGGTTGGACACACAGTTTTGCTTCCCTAGCACTTAGAACAGTGTTTAGCACATAGTAGGCACTTAAGAAATATTTTTTACTTGACTAGGAGTCATCTGAATAGAGAGGATAAATGAACTCTAAGTAAGTAGATGAAAGTACTATGGGAAAGAGGAGTAAGGGAAAAGAGGAGAGCCTTGGAAAGGGTCTTGGGGAACATCCACACTTAGGGTCTGAGGGAAGATAGTGGACAAAGGAAGAACTAAAGAGCAACAAGAAAAGAATGACAAGATTGTAAGAACGGAGGGGCCAACAAAGGAAAGAATATCCTGAAAGAGTTCATTGTAGTTCAGTCATTTCAATTGCGCATGACTCTTTGTGACCCCACTTGGGGTTTTCTTGGCAAAGAAAGTTTGTCATTTCTTTCTCCAGCCAATTTTACAAATGTGAAAGTGAAGCAAACAGGGTTAAATGACTTGACCAGGATCACACAGGTAGTAAGTGTCTGAGGCCGAATTTGAACTCAGGTCTTCCTGACTCCAGGCCTAGCAATCTATCCACTATGTGATCTAGCTGTCCTCATCCAGAAAGAGAGAATGAATCAAAAGTTCTAAATGCTGCAGAAATGTCAAGGAGGATAAGAACTGAGAAAATATTATTGGATTTGGCGATTTAAAAAGTTATTGGTAATTATGAGGAGAGCAATTTTAGTAGAGTGGTGGAGTTTGTTCATATAATTGTCCAAATTAGGAGATTAGTACAATAAAAGGATAATTGGATAATTAAAAGAATAATAATGAGAATGGGCAGTTTATCACTTTCCTAAGCTCTACAATCACTTTTGATATTCTGACAAACCCTAATAAAGGTAGAATTCACCAATTAAATAAACAAAGCATTAAATGGAGAACAGAATAATCAGGAGATAAGGGTCTGTTATTTTTCGGGGGGGGGAGGAGGGGGGTGAACATTAGTCGTATCCATACACAGAGTAATAGCATCACCATTAGGAAATCTGTTCTACCTAGATAAACCTTGTAGTCCACTAAGAGTTAATCCATTTGTACAGTAAAACTTCCCTGACAAGGATGACCTTACAGAGGATGCAGATACCTCATTCTAGGGAACTCACTTTCAGTTCCACAGAATTATTCTATTTGATCTTTCAATTATATATATTTTAGGCTTTTTGTTTTATTTTGTTTTGGTTTTAGTACTTCTACCAGCGGTATTCCCAAAGCCCCTGTTTTCAGGTTCACCCTAGTGCTAGTTTTGTTTTGTTTTTTAGTGAGGCAATTGGGGTTAAGTGACTTGCCCAGGGTCACACAGCTAGTAAGTGTTAAGTGTCTGAGGCTGGATTTGAACTTAGGTCCTCCTGAATCCAGGGCTGGTGCTCTATCCACTGCGCCACCTAGCTGCCCCAGGTGCTAGTTTTCTATGTGTTCTCTACTTCTGGTGTGTATGTGTGTGTGTGTGTGTGTGTGTGTGTGTGTGTGTAAATATATCCTGATATGCCTAACTCACTGTGCTCATTTATAGGAAGCTGTGGATGTTAGCCATGACATATGATGCTTGTATATTCCACATCACTTTGAAAGATACCTCAACTTTAGAAATAGCAATGTAATTCGAGGTATGATTGCCTTTTTTGGTGGGGCAGAAATCAAGTGTGATATGTACACCTGTGTTCATATACCTCATCATCTTGGTCCTCTGTCCTCTCTAGGGTTCTGTGACATTGTTCTTTCCTGTCTCACCTTCCTTCAGTTTCTTTGGTTGGTTCCTAATCTGTGTCATACTCTAAATACTCCCCCATGGCTCTGTCTGAGGTCTTCTTCACTTCCTTCCAAACTACCTAGCTTGGTAAATCTCATCAGCTCCCATAGATTCAATTATCATCTCCAAGCATATTATGCTTAAGTCTATAATGCAGTCCTTGTCTCTACTGAGCTACAGTTTCATAACAGTAGTGTGTGAATAGATATAGCTAAAGTCTCCTCCCCTTGCCAAAAAATATAATAACAGACGCTTATCTCCTAATTATTCTGTTCTCCACTTACTGCTTTGTTTATTTAATTGATGACTTTTGCCATCATTGGGTTGGTCACCATATCAAAAGATATTGTAGAGCCCAGGAAAGTGATGACATCTCAAACTGGATGTCCTAGTGGCATCTCAAACTCAACGTCTCTAAAACAGAACTCGTTATCTTTACCCTCCCTCTGAAAACCTATTTTCCTCTTAGTTTTGCAAGCACCACCAACCTCCTAATACCCCAAGATCACAACCTCAATGTCATACTCAACTCTTCTTGTTAAGTCTTATCAATTCTACATTCACAAAATCTCTTTTGCTAAATAGAACTGGGATCACTTTCCAGGTAACAGTGAGATTTGAACAAAGATTCGGAAAAACTTTGTATTAGGGAAAGGTAACCCTATCTGTTCCCAACCTACATGAGTAGATATTTGTTTGCCTGTGCATTGAGAAAAAAATGTTGGGTTTCTTGGGGTTTTTTGTTTGTTTTTTTGCTCTCCAAAAAAAATTATTATAATTCCATGACACTGTGCATTGAATCTAGAATTTAGAATGTCACCATTGCCTGCTAGGGAGAATAATTATGTAACTGAAGGAATCTACTCTTTTTCTTGGTGGGAAGGGAATGAGGCCATTATCATTCAACAGGCTATGATCACTATTAGTACCTCCTGAAAACACCAACATTCAACAAAGCTTAAACTGTTATTCCATGAATGTTTGTTTTGTACATGCAGCAGGTAAGATTTTAAAGAGATGATTTAAGCATTACTAAAACATTAAATAGGGAAATTCTCTAATATTTTTTCTAGCCCACTTAAAATACATGTTCTTATTATTTGCATTGTAATGAACAAAGCATGGTAACCCCTTTGTGTTACTTCATTGAATTACTCTGGAAGGAAAACAAACAAACTGCAGACAACATCATTACACTGGCAAGATTGCCTCTCATCAAGAAAATATCACTTATATCATTTCACCCCTATCCCTCACTCTCCACCCCCTCCCACATTCCTATTGGTCTAACCAGATGCATTTAAAAACTTTTTTGCTTCCTAGTGGTTATAAAAACGTATGCTTATAGGGACATTTTGGTTTATCCCCAAACAAACAAAAAACCCAGAGGGGTCATCCATTGTTTCATACATAATCTGAATAGGAACTGAAACCCTATTCTCAGAACATCGTGTAATAGGTGAAGGTGACAAATATTAAATGACACTAGAACAGATGGAACAAACAAGCCCCTTGAATGGATGTAGAATCAATTCAGAAGCTGTTCTATTATTCTATCACTCTAATTCAAAACACACCTGGGAGGATTTCCTTCCTCTGATTCACACAATTCATACACGTGTGCACACACACACACACACACACACACACACACACACATACGCACACAGTTTAAAAACAAAATAATTACAAATTATGGGAGAAAATGTCTTTTCTCATACAATTTCACAAAAGGACACATTAATTGTATACCATGTAAAATTACATATTTATGTAGATGTGAGATATATGCATAGATGTGATATATGCATGATATGTACACCCTTATATGTATAAGCACATTATATGATACATATTATATATATATATGAGATATATATTGATATATGTGTGTATATACATATACATATATGTGTGTGTATATGTTTGTGTGTTCATTCATTTATTTGTTTGTTTGTTTGTTTGTTTATATATAATCACATGGAGAAGCAACCTGATATAGTTAAGTTAGAGTGTCTTTGTAGTTTGGAAGACCTGGCTTCAAGGCCTGTCTCTTTTTTAGGGCCCTGTGATCATTAAATCATTGAATTGGAAGCTCTGTAAGACTTTTAAGTTGTAGAGGAGTAGTCAGTCTTCATTGATAGAGGGACTTTGCACATTGGGAACTCCCTACATCTATGAAATCCCAGTCGACACATGTATCTGTGCATTTATACACAACGTATGTATGCATGACTGAGGAAGAGTAGAGAGGTTACATGGGTGTACACACCCACAGAAATGGAACTTAGTGACATGACAATAATAATACAATATTTTCCAAACAAATCTCACAAATAAAATCAAACAGCAGAGATCATTAATTTTAGGTAGTAGCCCTGACATTCTCTATTAAATGTCAAATGCCTCAACAATGATGCATACTTTCTGGCTGAGAAAAAGGATTTCTAAGGTAAGCATTCCCTTTTTCTCTGTCCTCTTCCTTATCTCTCTCTGTCTCTGTCTCTCTGTCTCTGTCTCTCTCTCTCCTTCACTCTCCCTCCCTCCCTCTATCCCTCTCCCTCTCTGTGTCTATATCTCTCCCTCTGTCTCCCTCTCTCCCCTGGCCAAAACAATTTCTTTTTTGTGTTCTGCCAGGACTCCTAATTGTAAAGCCCTTTCAATTGCACAAATCACCCATGTCTTTCAAGTTGGCTTCTCCCATTCTGTTATTTAGCTGACAAGTAGTTATAAACAAAACAAAAAGATATTTTTATTCACATAAGCAGAAGCTATAGGAAGATAAGTGATGTCAATGAGATTTGCACTTTTGGAGCCAGCTTTCCTAATAAAATTGTGGGTTTCTATCATTTGTTTGTTATGTTATCAAATTGGCAGTGGTCAGATTCTCCCTTTAAATGACCATGAAAAAAAAAAGCTAAGCTAGTAAAATAGCTCTGTGTAGGAGCTGAAACAAAACAGAATGCCACTGGGGGAAGGGAGATAGTTCAACAAATACAAAGAACTAAGAGCTGTGGACATTTTATTTTGCATTGGGGGAAAAAAGAAACAATCCTCATCTTCCAGATTTAGAGAAAATGGTATCATTGTTCTGCCCGGGATGACAAGATCATAAAATGCTGTTGCTTTGGCAGCCATATCATGGCTAGATCACAGAACCAAGTTCTCTTCTCTTCAACTCCTCCCTCCATGGAGCAAGAGCCAAAGTGTGAAAACAGGAAATGATCCAGGCTAGGAGGAAATACTCTTAACAAGAAATAGCTCATTTGCAGTAATTGCATAAGTGCTGGGGTGAGAGGATAGGGGCTAGGGGGAGGGGGAGTGGTTTCATTCAAAGTGTCATTTTAAAAGCTAAGGGAGAGAGTTTTTCACTTGAAAGCATTCCCAAGTATTGTTCAGCGCTTTCCTCGTCTGTATGATCAGACCAAGTCAAATAGAAGGTCAAGGACAGGAAATGGATCTTGCCATGTGACTATTAAAATCCCTGACCAGACTGGAAATGTGGCTTTGTTCCCATAGCAGCAATGCTTAAAGGCCAGCAGGGTTCATTTCTAAAAGATGAATTAGTGAGGAGGTAAAACACTTTCAAAAGAAGCCCACCGGGGTAAAGACAAAGACATTTTTTGGCGTGCTTTTATTATGTGTTTTGTTTTGTTTTTTGTTTTTGTTTTTTTGGCAGGGCAACAGGGGTTAAGTGACTTGCCCAGGGTCACACAGCTAGTAAGTGTTAAGTGTCTGAGGCTGGATTGAACTCAGGTCTTCCTGAATCCAGGGCCAGTGCTTTATCCACTGCGCCACCTAGCTGCCCCTGGATTGATGTGCTTTTATGATGCCACAGACCGAATACTGAGTTTACAGTCAGGAAGACTGAGTTCCAATTGTGCCTCAGAAACATTAGATGTGTGACCTGGGGGGAAGTTATTGTTGATTAAGTCAAGGTTGATTAACTTCTCGAGGCCTCAGTTTCCTCATCTTTAAAATAAAGATGATAAGAGCATAATAAAATGACAGGGTTAGGTTCTATGGTCACTTCCAGCTCTAAATTTATGATCCAATAAGCAAGGTGATGTCTCGTAAGATAAAATGAAGCCAACTTCATTGTGAATATGAATTCAAATAACTCAGTAGAACTATGATCTCATTGATGCAGGCATTCCTTTCATTGGTGTAGATTGCAATTGAGTCATGCCTTTTAATCCTTGTCCATATGTTCCCATTGATCCTCCAAAAGTGTCTATAACATGTGCTGGAGGTTTTGTCTTAGTTTATTTCAAACTCCTTGGTTTCATATTTCATGGCTGACACTTGACTGTGCACCAATTCTCCTTTGTTCATACTACATGATCGATCTACTTCTTTTTCTAACTGTACATTTTCACATCAGTATCCCAAATATACCTTCTTGCAGGTGAATTATTGTTGGAAATTTGATACAGCCTACATGTGTCCACCACGGGTCTCTTTATTCCCATTAGTTCAAATGTAACCTTGCCCCTTCTGAGGTCATAGTATGATAAAATTTGCAACTATATAGTATTACTAGGAGAATATTTATATTAGTAACATGGGTCCTTGAACCAAAGAGCAACTTGGGGTTTTGGGAACACTTCAAAGTCTTCTAAATGCAATCTATCTAGTTCATTCTCTTTTAATTCAATTTGGGGTTCCACTCACTATTCATTATCCATGTTTGTTTCTGGTGAATGCCTCAATCTAGTAATGCCAATGGTCTGGCCATCTAATTATATACAATAGTCTGGACAATAGATGCTTTTTATCCATTTAGTTTTTCAAGTATGGATTTTCAGGCTGACCTTTCTTGAGTAATCATGGATCTTACTGAGATCACTCTATAACATTCTGGGACCTTATACAATCAGTACAATAATATCTGTAAACAAGAACCTCTGAGGAACCCATTCCTTACATATGGAATGCCTCTTGTACGAGATGTCCTCCAAAACATCTTTGTTTAATGAACTCACATCTGCAAAATAGTAGACTGGCACGTAAGAAAATGAAATTTTAAAAATTAATGTTTTTAAAAGCTATTGCTATGTAGTTATCACACCTATGAAGGAATCCTGCAAGATCTCAATGTATACATATAGCTTTGAAAGATAGCCTCTAAAGCTGCAGTAAACTGCTAAATCAAATATACACAAATAATAAACACAGAAGTTAGGGTTGGGGGCAGCTAGATGGCGCAATGGACAGAGCACCGGCCCTGGAGTCAGGAGTACCTGAGTTCAAATCCGGCCTCAGGCACTTAACACTTACTAGCTGTGTGACCCTAGGCAAGTCACTTAACCCCAATTGCCTCACTAAAAAAAAAAAGAAGTTAGGGTTGTATCCTTTGCATTCATAAGTCAATTGTGTGACTGTAGAAGAAAATTATCAGGAAGAAAAACCCTGCCTGTTCCCTTCTCACAGTTTCATCAAGGATACCTTTTAACATGTATAGATCATTCTCATAAAAAAAATGTAAAGATAAGAAAGCTGACAGATGAATTTGCAGTTACTTGCTATTCTCTTGATTGTCCTTTTTTGTTTAAATCAAATAATTTCTGTTTTCCCCATTCATTGGTTATCTTCCATATTCTGAGACATCTTGTAAAACGATCCCTCAATACTTTCAAGATTATATTGCCTCATCCATTTCTAGGACTCTATCCCAAAAGTATCATAAAAAAGGGGGGAAAGGACCTATCTGTATAAATATATTCATAGCTGCTCCACTTGTAATAGCAAAATACTAGAAAGAGCCTATATGTGCAACAATTGGAGAATGACTGAATAAATTATGGGATATTAATGCAATGGAATATTATAGTACCATAAAAATGATAAATATGAAGCCTATAAGGAAATATGGAAAGACCCATATGAGATGATGCAAAGCAAAATTATCAGAAATGGGATTTTATGCCCACTAATATTTATTCAAGGAAAGAAAAAGAAAAGAAGGAAAACAGGGAAAATGAAATTTTGAACAGGCCTGGCTAGGGACACAGAACAAAAGCATTTTTCTTCCTTGTTCATGGTTTGTTAATTCATTTGGTTTTGTCATTAATAAATCAGCAAGCCTTTTATTTTATTTTATTTTATTTTTTAACACCTACTAGATAGCAAGTACTGTGCTAGGATCTTGAGGATACAAGTGCAAATAAATTGAATAAGTTTTCCCAGCAAGGATTTACCATGCTAATAGGGAAGAGCACATATGTAAAGAACATAACCTAACTCTAAAGTAAATTAATGAAGATATATGCAAAGTAGATAAACTTAATAAAATAGCTTGGATGGGAGGACTCTAGCAGTTTGGACAGTGGGGATCAGGAAAGGCTTCATGCAGAACATGATACTACAAACTCCATGAGACATAGGTGAGGAGAAAATGCATTTTAGACATGGAGAATAGCCAATACAAAGTCACAGAGATAGGCAATGTAGTTTCAAAGAGAATACAAATTTGGCTGGATTTCAAAATAGAGAAATGAGAACAATATCCAATAAAGACAAAGGGTTTGCAATAGGATTTTATCCTATATTTTGTATGTTTGTTTGATTGCTTTTTTTTTGGTGGTTATTAAGTTGGTAATTTTTGAGAAAAAAAAAAGTCTTAAAGAATGGATTACCTCCAAAATGAATTGTTTTCGCATGTACGTGTCTGGTCAAATATTTCTTCCTGACTTCATTTTTTAAAATTCCTTATATCTGGAACAGATATTTTAAGGTCTGAATTTTGCAATGATTTTGGCCATTGATGATCACTATAAAAACAGAGGAAAAAATACTCAATTTGAATAGAATTATAATGGGGGAAGAGCATACCCTGTGGAACATTCATGGAGCTGAGCTGAGCTCCCCCTAGTCATTTTCAGGGACACATATTCTCAGCAGGACTTTGGTATGAGACATCAACCATTTGATCCCTGTGACAGAAGCAGGGAAATGTGCTGTATAAAAAAGGATTGGCTACTGAGGCAGGAAAAGCCAGCCACTCACTCTGTAGGCTTAAAGTAGAGAGCACTTCCATTCTAGCTTTCCTCTGCCTCTCTTGTGAATGTGTGTTTGGGGATTCTAACTATTCCCACAAAGGCAAGGGAGGAGTATCTTTTCTCCCTATCCCACCATGGAAGCAAAAACAACTGCCTTACCTGCGCATGAGCACATATACTCACCTAGGTGAGTATAAGCAACTAGACCTCATGTCTCTGTCAGCATCTTTAAAAAAAATAGGATTTTATTTTATTTTCCAATTACATGTAAAGATAGTTTTAACATTCATTTTTGTAAGATTTTGAGTTCCAAATTTATCTCCCATCCTCCCTTCCCTCCCCCCTCCCAAAGACAGCAAGCAGTCTGGTATAGGCCATACAGTACAATTATGTTAAACATATTTCCACATTAGTCATGTTATGAGAGAAGAATTAGAACAAAAGGGAAAAAACACAAGAGGAAAACAAAAACAAAAACAAAAAGTGAAAATAGTTTGCTTCTTTCTGCATTCAGACTCCATAGTTCTTTCTCTGGATGTAGAGAGAATTCTCCATCATGAGTCTTTTGGAATTGTCTTGGATTGTTGTATTGCTGAGAAGAGTTAAGTCTATAACAGTTGATCATCACACAGTGTTGCTGCTATGTATAATGTTCTCCTGCTTCTGCTCACTTCACTCAGCATCAGTGCATGTAAGTCTTTCCAGTTTTTTTCTGAAATCTGCCTGTTCATCATCACAATTGTATTCCATTGCATTCATACATCAAAACTTGTTTAGCCATTCCCCAATTGATGGGAATCCCCTCAATTTCTAATTTTTGCCACCACAAAAAGAGAAGCTATAAAAA
Organism: Dromiciops gliroides; assembly: GCF_019393635.1. Lineage (NCBI taxonomy): Eukaryota > Metazoa > Chordata > Mammalia > Microbiotheria > Microbiotheriidae > Dromiciops > Dromiciops gliroides. Next base: position 76,545,342 of record NC_057865.1, on the reverse strand, counting down.
ATTTGTACATGTGAGACCTTTTCCCTTTTTTATGATTTCTTTGGAATATAGACAAAGTAGTGGCATTGCTAGGTCAAAGGGTATATATAAGGCTTTTTCAAGAGAGTATTTTTGGGGGTTTTTTTGGGCAGGGTAGTAGGAGTTAAGTGACTTGCCCAGGGTCACACAGCTAGTAAGTGTCGCGTCTGAGGCCAGATTTGAACTCAAGTCCTTCTGAATCCAGGTCCTGTGCTCTATCCACTGCACCACCTATCTGCCCCAGATATATATAGTTTTATAGCTCTTTGGGCATAGTTCCAAATTGCTTTCCAGAATGGTTGGATCAGTTCACAGCTCTACCAACAGTGCATTAGTGTTCCAACTCTCCACCTCTTCTCCAGCATTTATCATTTTTCTTTGTTGTCATATTAGTCAATCTGATAGGTGTGAGATGGTACCTCAGATTAGTTTTAATTTACATTTCTCTAATAAATAGTGATTGAGAACATTTTTTCATATGACTATAAATAACTTTAATTTCTTCATTTGAAAACTGTCTATTCATATCCTTTATCAATTGGGGAATGATTTTTATTCTTACACATTTGATTTAGTTCCCATCATAGTTGAGAAATGAGGCATTTATCAGAAACATTAGCTGTAAAAATTGTTTGCCATCTTTCTGCTTTACTTATAATCTTGGTTGCTTTGGTTTTGTTTGTGCAAAACCTTTTTAATTTAATGTAATCAAAATGATTCATTTTGCATTATTTCATGATGTTATCTATCTCAACTTTGGTCATAAATTCTTCATTTCTCCATAGATCTGACAGGTAAACTATTCCTTCCTCTTCAAATTTGCCTATGGCATCACCCTTTATGTCTAAATCATGTATCTATTTTGACCCTATTTTGGTATATGACATAAAATAATGGCATATGTCTAATTTCTGCCATACTATTTTCCCGTTTTCCCAACAGTTTCTGTCAAATAGTGAATTCTTATCCCAGAAACTGGAGTCTTTTGGTTTATCAAACAGTAGATTTCTGGCATCATCTTTTGCTCATGATTCTTGCCCTTATTGTGGATAACTGAGGAGAAATCATGAGATATGAACTTTTTGAGTCTAGTTTAGGGAATTTAGGAATTTCATGGTTCCTTAATCAGACTTGTCTGGAAGCTGGAACAATTTTCTGCAATTATATCTCACTCAGAGAAAATGACCACTGAAAGGAGGGTGTGATGTAGAAGTCATGTTCAGGGCCTTCAAACTCGCTTTTGCCTTCCCTTACCCCTAAAAAATACTCATGACATATGGGTATGAGGTTTTCAGGTGGACTACAAGCTTTTGACCTCTGGTTTGTTAAACCTGAGCCACATTTTCTAAGATGCTTTTCTTCAGCCTTCCCTCTGTCCACTTTTGCACTGAAATCAATGACTTTGAAAGTATATATTGATTTGGTTTGGAACATCATTACATATATAACAGAATGTGGAAGTCATGTTAAAAAAAAACAACAAAGAATTTCTTTGAGAAATAGTCTCAAGCCTCTGCTTAGTTTTTGGCTACAGAGAGACACTACAGATGGAGTTTCATTATGGGAATTTCCAAGTGACGCTAGCTAAGAAGGAATTAAAATGTCAATATGAAATGACTTCCTCTAAAATATAGAACTAGAAAAGGTCCTTAAGCTCTACCCCAACTTTGCTGGATAAAAGCAATCCTTTTCTTTCCTAGAAAAAGGGACTTTTCGCAATGAAATCAGATTTGCTATGCATTTAAATGCTATATGATTACATATCGATAATGAAAACTGAGAATGTATGAAAAAATTGTTAATGCTTAGGAGCATCATAACATAAATACTAACCTATAATCACTGTTTCTGAGAATAAAAATTGCAAAGGCACAGTAGCCCTTTAAAATATCACCAAGGAAGCCTGGTGAAGTAGAAAGGACAGTCAACTTGGAGTCTGAGAATCTGGGTTTAAATCCCTGCTCTGTCACTATTTGTTTAGATTTAGGCAAGTCCTTTAACTGTGTCTCAGTTTCTTCATCTAAAAAAACAGGGGCCCTGAAATAAACAAACTCTAATATCCTTTTTAGCTTTAAATCCATGAAGACATTAAAAGGCTAGACATATCCTGCAAACACCTCAAGTCTACCTTATAAGAATCCATTATGAGGCTGTTATACTGTATTTTATCTCAACACTTAAATTTTTGCCCTCAGTACCTTTTATGGTAATAATTTTCATAAATTTATTATTCACTAGATTTTTATGACAAGGACAGGCCCGGTAGGTTGGGGAAGAGGGAGAAATAGTAAAGAATGAAAGTGCGGGGCAGCTAGGTGGCGCAGTAGATAAAGCACCGGCCCTGGATTCAGGAGGACCTGAATTCAAATCCAGCCTCCAACACTTAACACTTACTAGCTGTGTGACTCTGGGCAAGTCACTCAACCCCTATTGTCCTGCAAAAAAAAAAAAAAAAAGGTTAAAGAATGAAAGTGATACTATTGATTAGAGAAAGGCAAATTAAAACAACTCTGAGATAACACCTCACACCTATCAGATTGGCTAACATGACAAAAAAACGAAAAAAATAAATGTTGGAGAAGCTGTGGAAAAATTGGAACACTAATGTGTTGTTGATGTAGCTGTGAACTGATCCACTCATTCTGGAGAACAATTTGAAACTATACCCAAAATGCTTTGACCCAGTGGTACCACTGCTAGATCTGTATCCCAAAGGGATCATAGAGGAGGGAAAAGCAACCACATGTACAAAAATATTTATAGCAGCTCTATTTGTGGTGGCAAAGAATTGGAAAATCGAGGGAATGCCCTTCAATTGGGGAATGGCTAAACAAGTTGTGGTATATGAATGTAATGGAATACTACTGTGCTTTACGAAAAGATGAGCAGGAGTTCAGAGAAACTTAGAAGTACTTACATGAACTGATGCTGACTGAGAGGAGCAGAAGCAGGAGAACATTGTATATAGTAACAGCAACATTGTGTAATGAAGAATGGTGACAGACTTGGCTCTTCTCAGCAGTGCAATGATCCAAAACAACTTCAAAGAACTCATGATAGAAAATGTTCTTAACATCCAGAAAAAAGAACTGTGGGTTATGAATGCTGATTGGACCATACTCTTTCTACTATTAGGCCATTTTACCCTTCTTTTTTGAAGTTTTTTTCCTTGTGCTCTGATTCTTCTTTCACAATATGACTAATGCAGAAATATATTTAATGTGATTGTTAATGAGAAAATATGAGTGAATGTGTGTTTGGTGGAGAATCCTAAGATCTATTTGTTGAAGCACAGGTGGCTTGTGAGCAAATTTATATGGAGGAAAAAAATCCTTGTGGGAATATGGAGAATATGGGTTTTAGTGCAAGTCAGAATCTGGTGATGCTCTGAGCCCTGAGGATGTGTGTATCTCTAAGGTTTAATTTGTTCCCATCAGATTATATGTATTTGGGAAACAATTTTGAGAGAGACCTAATAGATATCATAACTGAATGCACTGTGCTGAGATGCCTTTTGCATCACTCACCTAGAAGGCTGGGTTTTTATCCCAAGAAATTTGCATTTTAACTCGATTCCACATCTATGGTCCATTGAGCACTAGGGACCCTGATCCAAACATGTCAACACTGTGTCCTAGAATCTAATTGTCTTCAAAGCTCAGCTGAGGCAGCACTGCCTAGACAGGCTTTTCCTGACTCCTCTCCAATATTGAAATTATTTTGAATCTATTTGGTATTCACTTACCTGAGTACGTGTTGTAACCACCCTCCCAACTGACCCCTTGACCCAGAGTGCCTTACAAATAAGGTTTTCTATACATCCCCAAATCTAGGGCTAAGCAGTAAATTCATGTTAGTGGTACACTGGGATTTGTCTGTTATTCCCTTATTCATCCAAATGCCTCGTGGGCTTGGATTGCTTCCTTTCTTTCTTCATGGCCCCAGTGCCTAACACTGTGCCTGCACATAGCACAAGCTTAATTAATGTTTGTGGAATTGAACTGAATGTGGTTTGTCAGTCAATTGCATACTAATCAAACAACTTACCATGGTCAAGAAAACTATTATTTATTTATTTATTTATTTATTTTTTAGTGAGGCAATTGGGGTTAAGTGACTTGCCCAGGGTTACACAGCTAGTAAGTGTTAAGTGTCTGAGGCCAATTTGAACTAAGGTAGTCCTGAATCCAGGGCCCGTGCTCTATCCACTGCGCCACCTAGCTGCCCCGAAAAGTATTATTTTTAATGTTAAAAAAGGATGTCCACAGTGTAAGCCAAGAATCCTTCACCTGATTTCTATAAATATTTTTTTAAAAAAAAACGATGTTGCTAATTGTATTTCGGTATGATTGGTTTTCTTTGTAGCCATATGTATTTGGTTTCATGAAATAAAAACATTATTTTGAGAAGGAATCTGTAAGCCTGGTCAGACTCCCAAAGAGATCCACGGCATACATAAAATAGGATAAGAATCCCTGATCTAAATGTTTAGGAACTATTGTCCCAGGTTAAAGACAAGGGGCTTCTAAAATGAAACCCCAGGGAGGGGCAGCTAGGTGGCACAGTGGATAGAGCACCGGCCCTGGAATCAGGAGTACCTGAGTTCAAATCCGGCCTCAGACACTTAACACTTACTAGCTGTGTGACCCTGGGCAAGTCACTTAACCCCAATTGCCTCACTAAAAAAAAAAAAAATGAAACCCCAGGGAACAGGGAACAGGGAACAGGGAACGAGGTACATAAACTATTTCCCCAAACCAAGCTCTCAAATCACACCAATTCGACAATGTTGAACTCATCCAACTTTACAGAATATCAATTCTACCTAGGCATCTGCCTTGGGGATCCAACATATAGTAAAAGCCCTTACCCAAAGAGTCTTATGTCTAAGGTTTTCCATACATCCCCAAACTTAAGGCTGAGCAGTATATTCGTGTTAGTGGTCCACTGGAATTTGTCCATTATTTCCTAATTGATCCAATAAAATGTTTATCAAACCCTGAGAGCCAATTCAGAATGAAATGTCTTTTTTTTTAACAAGACTACTGGCATCTCTATCTTTTCATCTTGTCTTTCTCATTATCAGCTTTCAAAGAGGTGAGAAATACAAAGTAGCAGACAAAATAAAGGGCACAGTAGAAAAAAAGAATTAAAGGAGATTGATTTCCTGGCATACTACTTGGACAAGGGCAATTTTTCAGAAAGTTAGGATCTTTCAGTCAAGACAGGTAGTAAGAAAAGCAACAGTAGGTAAAGGGTCTACAATTTTAAAGAAAATTACCGTACCTATGATTTCACCTGTATAAGGAGCTCCCAATGAAAAAAACCTCCTCCACCAAAGCAGCTCTCCATTTCCTCTGTAACTATATAAGTTTGCCTGGAGCAATGAGAAGTCATGTGACTTGCCCAAGGCCACATAGTCAGTATGTGTCAGCCTTGGAGCATCTTGATAGAGAGGCCAATTCTTAATCCATTATGCTGCTTTGTCTATACTTTAAACATTTTTGAGATATGGATAGATAAATATGTATAATATGTATACACATATATATTCTATGTATATAATATACGTAGATGTGTCTATGTGCATAGCCCAGAGGGGAATACATGTTCACACACACACATAACTTAGTCCTTACATTAGGGTTCATAATGGGCAGTTACTAAAATTGGGTTCTATAGAGTGGATACTCTTTTAGTACCCACTTCTAAAGTATGAGTCCCCCTGGTGTGTGTGTCCCATTTAACAATCAAGCACTAGACACAATTAGCTTTTAGTAAATCTATTTACTAGGATGGCATAGTAAGGATAATAGCTATAAACCATTTTCCCAGACTTACATAAACTGATGCTGAGTGAAATGAGCAGAACCAGGAAAACATTGTACATAGTATCAACAACATTGAGTGATGATCAGCTGGGATAGACTTGGCTCTTCTCAGCAATACAAGAAACTAAGACAATTCCAAAAGACTCATGATGGAAAATGCTCTCCACAGCCAGAGAAAGAACTATGGAGTCTGAATGCAGATCAAAGCATACTATTTTCAATTGTTTTGTTGTTGTTGTTTTCTTTCTCATGGCTTTTCCCTCTTGTTTTGATTTTTCTTTCAGAACATGACTGATGTAGAAATATGTTTAAGGTGATTGTACTGTATTACCTAAATCAGATTGCTTGCTGTCTTGCAGAAGGGAGAGGGAAGGGAGGGAGGGAGAGAATTTTGTAACTCAAACCTTAAAAAACTGAATGTCGAAAACTGTCTTTACATGAATTGGAAAAATAAAATACTATTTATTACATGGGAAAAAAACCCAAAACATTTCCCCCCTAAATCTGAGGCATGTTCTCCCACTGATTCAGGCAACATTCTTGGAAAGAGTAGTTACATATATAGAATACAATGATACAATACGATATAATGATATGGCACATAACAAGGGATACTGGGAAGCACACAGGTGAGGAAAACATGTGACCATGACATCACACAACTTGGGTAATGAAGAGCCACAATACCCTTGCTTCCTCCTTATTCACAGATGGGTATAACATCTCTGCTAGGTAAGTCACTCAGCTGGGCTTCGAGGGTTTTCAAGCTTCAGCTTGGCTCTCAATTGCCAAGGCTACCTCTCCTAAATTCTGTAGGAGCTCTTTTCTTTCTTATGCAAGTGGTCTCATTTCTGACCCTCCCTCTAGTGACTTCTTCCCTGGATCTGTGGCTATTTGAAATATGTGTCTTGCTACCTGATGGATTAATCTTAACTATGTCTGTCTTTAACTTTCTCCAATTAATGAACTCCCAAACTAGTGAACAAAATGCCTTTTACTGGTTGAATAATTCTAATTCAAAACGCCATGTTCAAAGAGGGGAAAGGAGAAAGAAATCTCTCTTCCCAACGAGAAGGAGTCCCTCCCAGGGGCCAAGTTCTTCCTTTATTTCTGATTCCTGGCCTCAACTCCATGAAGAGTTCACAGCTGAGCCTTTTAATGGCCTTCAGAGGCATGGGCTGATTTTCTGCTTAGCCAACTATGTTCCCTTTTATGATTCACTCTGGGGACCTGCTCATAATACAGTAATTTTAACACCTTATTCCCACATTAAAACCTCATCAGCTGTGGTTAAATCCTGTGATAACAACAACAAAGTTTGAGAAGACAGGAAATCACATCCCCTTTTGTGTGTAATGTATAGAAGAATACATGTAATTATGCAAATGGACTTTAAAGAGAAGATTTTTGCACTCAATGGGAAAAGTCAACATGGGAGTTAAATAGAAGTAAAGTTTTTACCCACTGTTATTGTCTTCAAGAAGTTACTCTAACTTCCTTTAGCATAGAGGGGGTATACTGGGAAGCTCTATATGTGTTGAGCAAGTAGGTAATGGTGGATGGTGGAATAGGTTGGAAGAGAATTAGTGAATAACTGGGTGAAAGGAGAAAAATGAAGAAATGTATCTGTAAAAACAGAAGGTAGAAAGCGTGTAGGAGGCAAGAGATTTGTTCTTACATACAGTCTCATCAACAGCCTAGCTGCTGGGCACCAGTGTTTTTAGGTTGTATCTATACAATTCCAAAACAACAGGTCAAGTCAGGCAATTTATCAGTCAGTCCATTCATTTAAAAAAAAAAAGTCAAATCTTATTTGCCATAGTAAAGGCCAAAAAAGGGAAAACAAGTTTTCTGGCTGAATATTTTGCCAGTTATTTTGAAGTCTTCTAGACATAGACTCAATGAATATTGTAATAAGCAATGGAGGGGAAATTGGTGAAAAAGAATCTTAGTAAAAACTGTAATTACTTTCCAGAGGGATCTTATTTTAATTATATGTGAATCTCTAAAATCTGTTCATAATAGACTTGGACATCAAAAATAGAAATGTGCTATTTATCAGGGAAAACTGGTTTTTAGATAGTTACTTATTCTGAAAATGTTGAATTTCAGTCAAGGGTGTGCCAGTAAATATTTAACAATCAGCTGGGGGGTGGGGGAGAAGAATGCATTATCCTTTAAAGTTGAATCTTCATTATTAACATTTTCCCCATCACTTTTTTAAGTCCAGACCATGAACAAAATAATAAATCAAATCCTAATTTGTAGCATCCACTGATTTCTCAGGTATAAATGCTCACAAATGAAAACTGAATACTCCCTCAGGCACCAGTTCCAGCACACCCATTTATAATCCTCCACTATGTTACCAATCCTGTTTCCTAATACCTTCTATGTGCTTTAGGTTTTAGTCTGGCTCTTTCTTGATCTTTCTTTTTCATCCATGCATTCACAAGTTCCATCCAAAGCCCACTTGTTAAAATTCTCCATTCCTTAAATGCCCAGTTCAGGAGCCCTCTCCTTTCTGAAGTTGTCCTTTTCCCTCTTTGCTGAATGTGATTCTTCTCCTCATATTTTCTTATAACTCCATGAAAAAAACATCCTGACTGTATTTTAATACTCTTTAATTCTGATTATATTGTAATACTCTTTTGTTACATTTCACTTTATATCATACTTGTTTATGTTTAATGCTTTTCTGTATTTTCAGATTGTAAACTCCACACAGCAGGATCTGTGGAAACTGTAATCTTTGTAGTTCCTATACCTAGTACCACTCATTGTACATTTTTCTCTCTGGTACTTTTTTTGGGTGGGTGGGTGGGGAATTGGGTCCGGGAAGATATATAATTTCACTGTTATAGGGAATTAAAGATGAAGAAAATGACCTGACCAGTGTATAATCAGCAACTGTTCTAAAATTTATAATCTCAGAGCAAGAGTTATTAACCTTTGTGGGGGTGGGTCATAGGCCCCCATTGGCTGGCTAGTGAAGGCTACAGACACCTCATAATACTGTTTTGAAATGCATGAAGTAAAATACATAGAATTACAAAAGAAACCAATTATATTGAGATATAGTTTAAAATATTAAAAAAAAAAAGTTTGTTGTCCACAGGCAAAGAAGTCCTGTCTTAGAGGGTTGCCTACATGCACCAAGGGGGTTGTAGCTTGCCTCTGGTTACTAAATCAGCAGATAGATTTGAACTTAGGTCTCCCTAATTATGAGGCAAACTCTCTACCCACTCCCCCTATATTCCTCTTCATGCTTTTCACATAACAGTGGGTGACCAGGTATCCCAGAAATCTTACTGTAGCTTTAAAAGCTTTAAACTACACTGAGAACTTGGAGGCATAAGGTATATGATTTTTGTTTGTTGAATTGATCTATTAGTTATAGGTTTCACTTGTGTTTGTCATACAATAATATGATGGCTCCGTGGATAGAGCACTGGGCCTGGAGTCAGGAAGACCTGAGTTCAAATCCAAACTCAGATACTAGCAATATGAGCCTGGGCAAGTCATCTAACTTTGCTTCAGTTTCCTCATCTGTAAAATGAGCTGGAGAAGAAAATGGCAAACCACTCCAGTGTCTCTGCCAAGAAAACCCCTAACAGGGTCATGAAAAGTAGGACATGACTTAAATAATTGAACAAAACAATAAATAAATAATCAATAAAATAATAAAAGAAAATAGTTGCCCCCAATATAGAACTTTAAGGTTTGTGAAACATTTTACATACATCATCTCATTTAATCCTCACAACTACCCAATTAATTAAGTAGGTGTTTATTTTTTATCAAGTCCAGTTTATGAGACCATGCGGGGCTAAGTGAGTAGTCCAAGGTCACATGATTGGTAAATATCCGAGATGGGATTTCACCCAGATGTTGACACCAAGTCTAGTACACAACATACCATGCCACGATACCTCACGTGAATCCTATCATTTAGACCAGGAAAAGACCAGGGAGGTCAGCTAGTCAACTGGCCTCATTTTGCAGATGAGGATGCCGAAGGCCCAGAGAGACAAAGCAGCTTCAAAGCCAGGCCCTCTGGCTTCAAATCCACCACTCTTCCTTCTTGTTCCTCAAGAAGGATGTCTCAGATTGCACAGTGGCTCTCACAAAGCCGAGCACGTGCCGGCCATTCCGAGACTGTTCGGTGAATGGAATGTCAGGAAAGAATCTTTCCTGGTTTCCGGCAAGGCCCCACCTTCCAAAATCCACCTTCTAAAAGAAACCTTCCCTTTATTGATGATGTCCTCTTGTTTGCATGTGGTTGTTTAATGTCATCTTCTCATTAGAATGTGAACTCCTTGAGATCAGGGACTGTCTTTTATCTTTCTTTGCTACCCGAGGGTTTAGCACAGCCGCTGGGACATCGGGAGTGCTTAATAGATGTTCATTGACTGCATGATTGATTGAATGAGAAGCTGTGTAGGGAACTTTATTCGGACTGCCAAAAAAAAAAAAAAGTTCCGGTTCTGGGTGCTCTCAGAGTAGCCAGCTTCAGATAGGGAAGGCAGGCAGAAATGGGCTAGGCAACATTTTTGACTCCAAAGCAAGGTGGTCCCTCCATATAAATGTAGATCTCTGGCAGTGAACCTTGCTACCATTGAAGATCAGAAACTGCACAAGTAGTTGTTGCTGCTGCTGCTGCTGCTGCTGCTTGCTTTCTCTCTCTCTCTCTCTCTCTCTCTCTCTCTCTCTCTCTCTCTCTCTCTCTCTCTGTCTCTTCCTCTGTCTCTCTCTGTCTCTGTCTCTGTCTATCTCTCTGTCTCTGTTGCTATCTGTCTCTGTGTTTCTGTCTCTCTCTGTCTCTGTCACTGTCTCTGTCTCTGTCTCTGTCTCTGTCTCTGTGTCTCTCTGCAGATATTTTAGAAGCCCTTTGAACTTTCGAACCATTCTTGGCAGTGTGAAGAATGAGATGAATTTAAACCTTGCAGTGCAATCTCTTAGGCAGAAGCTGTGTCTTATTCTGGTTGATTCACTGATGAAATATGCTGCTGAAGTTCAATGAATAATTTGCCACGTATGGTTCTGAGTCTAGGAAAATACCTTCTCTGTTCTAGGGAAATTGCTGTATTATTGGACCGTAAGGCAAATTTGATGGACAATTATGAAAGAAGTGAACTCTTTTTAAGTGATCATTTTATTTGAGGTTCCCCAAATTCTCTTTTCTATCAGTGTCTATCTCATTCTTTGCCTTAGGAATAGCAATGCTTCCAGCCTGGTGTCTGCAGTCATCATCCTGGGAAACCATCCCTATGGAGATGAAGCCTAGGCTGGCAACTGTTCCTGCAGATGCTACAGCCACAGTTACTGAAGGCTCAGAAAAGAAAGTCCTTGTGAGCCCGGTCCTTGGCTCTGTCAAATGAGTCACCATTAGAAAGTGATATGAGATTAAAGAAGTCATTGCCTTCTTTCCATATGGACTGTAGCTGATCCCTTCCATATTTGTTATCTCCTCCATTATAATGTGAATTCCTTAAAGGCAGAGATGGTCTTACTTTCCATGCACTTTTGTCAACATTTAGCTCTGTGTTCTTTGCACATAGTAAGTGCTTAATACAATTTTGCTGTTGTTGTTGTTCCTTCATTTCCTCTCTCTTTTTTCTCTGATGTACTTCATCCCTAGCTATCATCAGAAGTTCTAAAAGGATTGATGAATTGTGGTTATAAAATAAGAAAACTGGTTTTTCCTCCCACACAGAATCGATACATTCAGTGAATGTTATCCCCTTCAAAAAAGTCAGCCTAGCGGGGTAGGGGGCACACATTATTTCAATGACAGTACTATGGTTCAAACATTTCTAGAAATCTTCTATTGTAATTTTCCTCTGAGTCCTTCACACATCCGTCCAACTCTCTTCACTGGTGACAAACATTTGTTCTTTGAAGGTGGGTTGGATTTTTGGTAATAGCCAAAACATCATTCAAAGTGCCCACTTTGTGGATCTAGTTTGGTGACTTCATCCTTAGTCTATGATGAAGTGTGTTTCTGAAGAAAGGAAGTCATTTTCTTTTTGTAGGGCTCATAAACTAAAGTGAATTCTCACATCTCCCCACTTCTGTTCCTATTGTCCGGGATGCCTTGGCCCCTTTTTTCCTCCTAAATTCATGCTACTACTCTTCCTTTGAAATGCAGTACTTCCTACTCCAATATAATCACAGATCTGGTCCCACAAATCTCAACTCTTCCATTAAGATTCAGCTCGTGTTTTCCCCCATAAAATCTTTCCTGATTGTTCTAGCTTTTATTCATCCTGAAATCCTCTGAAATCCCCCCCCCTTTTTGGACAAGAATTACAATTTCCTTACTGCAGGGAACTCCCAGTGACATAATTTCCTCTACCAATGCACATTGGCACCTGGTTTGTGATTTATAGTTCAAGACAGTTGCCAAGGGTACTGAGTGATTACTTAGGTCACTTGTCCAGGGTCACACAACCTGTAGAATTATCTAAAAGATGGGGCATGAAAATAGATTTTCCTGATTCCTGGGCTAAGGCTGGCTTTCTGTCTGCTATATCACCCTGTTTCTGTTTTTTGTTTGTTTTTGTTTTTTTAATTTTGTGGAGCAATGAGGGTTAGGTGACTTGCCCAGGGTCACACAGCTAGTAAGTGTCGAGTGTCTGAGGACACATTTGAACTCAGGTCCTCCTGAATCCAGGGCCAGTACTTTATTCACTGCATCACCTAGCTGCCCCACACACTGTTTCTTAACATTATTCTGAGGTGTCTATAGGTTTCATCAGACTACCCTAGGTTCCATTTTGTTTAACTCACACCCTAGAGCAAGGGTTTTTCGGGGTGTGTGTGTGTATGTGTGTCCCCTTTGGCATTCGAATAAAATCTATGGACCCTTTCTCAGAATTATGTTTGGAAGTGTGTAAAATAAAATGCATAGGACTGCAAAGGAAACTAATCATACTGAAATCCAGTTATCCAGTTTTTTTTTAAAAAGCCCTTGTTCCCCCATATATGTTCTTGTCCTATATTATCTCCCAAACTAGACTGTAAGCTCTTTAGAGTTGGAACTTGGTGACAGAGTACCATATATTTCCAGTACTGAGTACAGTATTTTAAATATAGTAAGTTCTCCATAAATATTTATTGATGATGATAATGACTAACGGATAGGTCCAGCGTTATCTAAATAGGGAAGAGCTGGAACTAATAATAGCTGACATTCACTTAGTGCTTTAATGTTTGCAAAGCTCTTTACATATATTACCTCAAATGAGCCTCACAACAAACCCCGGTGAAGTAGATACTTATCCCCATTTTGCAGATAAAGAAGCTGTCTTGGAAAGGCTCAGTGACTTGCCCAGCAGGACAAAGCTAGTCAGAGTCAGAGGTGAGATCTGATCCCAGGTAAGCCTGATTCCAGGCCCGGCATTCTGATGCTGCCCCTTTACCCAGGTCTCTTTATTCCCAAGTTGGTATTTTTTTTGTTTTTGTTTTTTGTTTTAACACTATACCTCATTGCCAAACCAATAATTCAGGACCCCTCGTTTTGGGAAATAAATGAATAGTTTATCTGCATAGGGTAGATCTCACCTATTTATAGCTACTCCCCATATCTGTATTTCAAGATGACAGAAAAATAAAGTAAGACAAAAACCAGATGTAAGCACAGATATCACCATTGAGTTTGCAATTATGCATCACACCTCAGGAGAGAAATGAACTAAAGAACATTTTGGAGCTCATTTTAATTCGATTTCAACTACTTACATGAAGTTGTTTTCTGCCCTTAAAGGATACATGGGCCAAAAGATCGCTTACACATCCAGCACAGTAAAATGTCACTGAAGCAGAATTTCGCAAGTGGCTACTGTCTGCAGGGAAGCAGCTGGCAGACTACGCTGTCACAGAGCCAGGACAGGGTCTGAAGCAAAGGGCTCGTGCATTCAGCAGGGAGGGCAGTAGGAGCTGCTCGACAGGCTATGCAGAAAGCAGCATGCATAGGACATCAGACCAGGGCCACGCTGTAGCTGTAGCTATCATATCACCCTTGACTATAATACAGTCTATTATATGTGTGTATCCATGTGTTCCTGTATACACACACATAACACAAACACATGCATGAGAAGCAGTGTGGCCTAATAGTTAGATGACTAGTCATAGGAATAAGAAAAGCTGGATTGAAGTCCTGACCCTGTCATTTATATAAACTTGAATAGTCAGTAAACCTCTTAGGAATTGAGTTCTTTATACATAAAAAAATAAAGGTGTCAGATCAGCTGGCCTCTAAGATCCTTTCTAGCCTTAAAAGTGTGATCCTGCCTGTGATACATACTGACTGTGTGACCTTGGACAAGTCACCTAACTCATCAGCATCCCATAGCAACTCCCCAGAGCTATAATTCATAGATGAATGTCAATCTGCAGGGGTAGGCCAAGTTTCCTCACTAGGAATTCCATATAACTTCTAGATCTGAACCAAAAAAATAAAAACAAAAAACAAAAATCAACCAACCAGTGAAAACACACACACACACACACACACACATATATGTGTATTACATATATTTACATATATTATATGTCTGTACTGTGTGTGTATAAACTTTTTTATTTATCATGGAATGTGATGATAATACCTGATCCTACAGAGCCCTTTAAGGATTCAAAAGTGTTTTCCTTACAACAATCTTTGAAGTTGTTGTTGTTGAGTTGTTTCAATCGTGTCTGACTCTTCAGGACCCCATTTCGAGGTTTCTTGTCAAAGATACTGGAGTGGTTTGCCATTTCCTTCTCCAGCTCATTTTATAAATGAAGAAATTATTTGCCAAGAGTCATATGGCTATTAAGTATCTGAGGCAGGATTTGAACTAGGGTTTTCCTGACTCCAGGCGGGAGCTCTATCCAGTGAGCCACCTACCTGCCCCTAAAAGAAGTCCACAGTTACAGTTCTGTAGTTTAGAGTGAGGCAGTGCAAACACTGTATGCCCATTTTATAAGTCAGATAACTGAGACTAACAGAAATGAAGCAAGGTGTTCAATATCACATAGGTAGTAGTGATGGAATCAAGATTCAAATCTAGATATTCTGGTGACAAACCCAGTACTACTTTTTCCTAGTGGTGAGTATGCACATGAAAAAGCTGCTTTCAGGGAACTCTTTAATACTAAGCCCATAGAGGGAAGACCTCTCAGATTGAGAGTTAGCAGATCTGTGTTTGAATCCTAACTCTTGCCTGTGTGACAGTGGATAAATGACTTGACATCTCTGGGTTATATTTGCCTTATCTATTAAATGGACCAGGTTGGACCAGATGGCCTCTCAAGTCCCTTCCACCTCCAAGTCAATGATCTTATATTCCCATTATATCTGAGGTCTTTTCCAGTTCTCAACACTATTATCAATAATCCTGCCTTTTCTTAGAGATGAATACTATCGTGACCAAACTGGAATTTCCCTTTCAAAAGCATCTTCTTTTCTACTACCAAGCAATAACAGAATGTGTATTGCTATTGTCATTTATACAGATGACATTTTTATTTATCCTGTTCTTAATGGGGAAACTCCTACTATATAGCAGCTTTGCACCTGCTCTGCAAATCAATCCTAGAGTTACCTGGGCCACTGAGAGACAAAGCCAAAGACAAGCACTTGCCCAGGGTGACCCTGCCAGTATGTGTCAAAAGCAAGCCTTGAACCCAGGTCCTCCAGAATTGGAAAACCAGCTCCCTATCCAATCTACCCACAGTGCTTTTTTTATATAGGATTCAATTTAGTTACTTTTCAATCCTACTTATTAGTTATGCCCAGCAATAAACTTGACAGGTTATTGTCCTTTTCTCACCCTGTAAAAATGGGAATTAAAAGAGTTAAGAGACACTTTCAAGGTCTTCTCTGGCCATTAGATCCCCATTCTCATAGTCTATGATTTAACTTCCTTATAACAAGTTCTATTTGATATTTCATAAATTAAATCAACATGCAGGAGGTCCAAAAAGGAACCACCTTATTGTAATACATTTTGCACTTGGCAGTTAGATTTACCAGCATGTTGGCTTGAGTGCCCTGTATTCAACTCAATTGTCTTTTTCCTTTAAACCTTTTTTTATAGCTATTATCTATACTTCCTGTTCTTGTATATAGGTCCAGTCATCCATCATATTATGGGGCAAACCCAGCAATGTGACAGAGTTGTGTTGACAATAAAAACTAGAAATCATTAGATTGCCAGGTGTGCCTTTTGTTCCCAGAGTGGGAAATGTGTGCTTTCCAGATGGGAGCAAAGGGGAAGGTTGAGACAATGAAGGCAAGGTTGATTTAAGGCAGTCTGTGGCACACCATAATTAGGACCTTGGCTGATGTTGGTGTTATCTGGCATAATGTGTCTGGGTTTATAACAACTGTAAAAATCGTTGATAGGTACACACATACACATGCACACACACACACACACACACACACACACACACACACACACACACACATCAACTTCTGAGTTGTCTTAGATAAGCCTGACAGATCGAAAAGCTCCTTTGAAGGCAATAATGGAAACTTCTGAAAGACACAGAACTGAAATATTTTCTCCATGCTTCTTCCTAGCAGCCCACATTTCAGGCAGTAATTACAGCTCACCTTCTGCTACAAGTTACTAATATTATGATATTTTAATTTATGGCACTTCTAAACTTATCATTTTATTGTGTTAGCCCACATCTCCCCTCGCTCCCCCCAACAGGTATATCTGCCTTCCAGAATCACTAAGGTAGATGCCTCAAAGGCACGAAATGTTGTTGTTTCTTGTCTGAATCTGTCTCTCCAACCAAATTCAATTTATTTTGATTCGGTGCCTATGCAGAGTGTGGTGCTGGAGATCTGTAAATAAAAAATGAAAGCACGCACAAATGAAATAGTGGCATGTCATTTTTTTGTCTTGGTTTGCCCAGTGCCTAGCACAGTTCCTAGTCCACAGTGGGTGCTGAATAAACACTTGTTGATTAGTTGCCTTCAAATAGCCTCCAGTCTAGCAGATCTTTTCCATAAAATGTGCACAACCGAGTGAGCCATAGTGACTTTTCACTTAAGGAGGCAGTGTGGTGCAATGGAAAGGACACAGTTCTTGAGTTTGAGGACTTCAGCTTTAATACTGGCTCTGATGTTTACTATTTGCATGACCTTGGGCAAGTCACTTAGCTTCCCTGTGCCTCTTTGTTTCTCTGTAAAATGAAGGAGTTGAACCAGGTTACTTTTTGGGGTGTCTTCCAGCTCAAGGTCAATGAACTCACAGTTGTAACTAAACAGAGAAAAGGAGGTTAGGAACATGGATCTTGGAGGGTAGAAAGCTTACTTCTCAGATAAGTAGATGGTGTTTCTTTTTCTTCTTCAATCCCAGTTTCTGCAGCTTTCCTCAAATACCATAAATGGGAAGTAATCCCACAATGATGGTATGTGCTATACTTTTGATAAGCAGGATTAAGAAATGAAAGCAGCATAAATGGTATTAATGTGGAATTTCTTTTGATTCTGATAATAACTAACCACATTTCCCTTTAGGGAGAGTTGAAGGATAGATTACTTATGTATAAGAGTTGTTTAAAGAAGCAGTTTTCATTACAAGGAAAGGGATTACTTGTTAGCCCTAAATTATTTTGAGTAAGAACAACCAAGAGTAATTTAGTATAGATTACAGTGAATAAATATATAAAATACAGAGCTGTTTGGAGATGGAGGATGGGGAGGTTGTATACACACACGTGCAGGTCCCCACCTCTATCATGTCCAAAGTCACTTCTTAGCTCTTCTCTCTGGTTTGTGGTCAGTATTCTCAGAATCTCTCTGAAAAATTGCCATATCTTCCCTTTTTTTCATAGGTCCTTAGGTCCAGCACAAGGGGACCAGAGCTGGACTAACTAACCAATTAATCCCTAACTGATCCATATGGGGTCAGTACAGTAGATAAAGAAGACCTGAGTTTAGATCTGGCTTCAGACACTTTCCACTTGTGTGACCCTGGACAAGTCACTTAACCTTGTTTTCCTCAGTTTCCTCATATGTAAAATGAGCTGGAGTAGGAAATGGCAAACCTTTGCCAAGAAAACCCCAAATGGAGTCACAAAGAGTTGAACACAACTAAAACAACTGAACAACAACAATCCACACAGCCCAACTTGGTCATTTCATCCCCAATTTATGAGATTTAAGGATATCTTCACAGTCAAATTCAGAGCCCAAGGGCATAACCCTGATGCCCCTCTATTCTTCTCAAGCTGTTGACAGTACATGTGTCCACACCCTCAACAGGAAGATACAGTCAGTGTCAAACAAGATCCAACCCTCTACAAACTCATCAAATGAACTAGACAATGTTATAATAAACACAGCCCTACAAACACATATGCGCGCGCGCGCGCACACACACACACACACACACACACACACAACCCCCACAAATAACATATTCAGGACCTGAAACAGACTCCCATGAACACTTCAACCAACATGAAGATGAATGCTTCTATGTAAGTAGGTAGTTCAGATTGTAGGTCTTAAAAGTTAAAAAGACTGAGTTTAAATCCTGCTTTAGACACTTTACTAGTTTTGTGAGTATTGGAAAGTTACAGAGTTTTTCTCAGCCAAGGTTTCAGAACTAATAATAGCACCTGCCTTATAGAGGTGTTGTGAGATCAAACAAGATAACATATTGTAAAGCACTTTGCAAACCCTAAAGGTCTATACAAATGCTATCTGGGATGAAGATGATGATGATGATACAGTAAGCTGATACAGTGACTGATACTTGCCTTCCAGAAGTCATACTGTATCCTGTCAAAACTTTGAGGTCTGTATCAGTTCCACTCTGACGAGTCCCTTGGGTAGCTGTACAAGTTGCTATCAGCCCTGAAAAGTCCAAAGTGATCTTAGATCATTTCCATTCCCAAAGATCTAAGGAAACCTGGGTCAATTCTGGTATCTCTTCACTAAGGATTCAGATAATCATTCAGCTGATCTAGGGTGGCTCCATAGATTTGGAGTAAACCAGTCCCGAGAACCTTCTAGACAGCAACATGAAGACTATGGATAGAACATAAGTATTGATTGGCTTTTCCTGGGGTCCTTAGGTTTAAGATTGTGTTTCAAGTCTTTCTCTAACTACTATTTTCCATTATATTTTAAATTTATTTTATTTTAGCTTTATCTCTGAGTTGTCTCCCACTCACCACCCCTCCCTACTGCCTCCCCCTCCCCCAGAAAGCAAGAAAAATAAAAACCATTGTAAACATGGATAGTCAAGCAGAACAAATTCCTACATTGGCCATATTCAAATTTTTTAAAATTCCTGTCTGTATTGAGTCCACCGCCTCTCTGTCTGGAGGTGGGTAACATGTTTCATCATGAGTCCTCTGGGATTCTTATCCCACTTCCTTCTCCCAATGTCAATTTCCCATATCCAGCCTGATAGCACACTGTACCCTAAAGAATTTGGCTGGACCAACCTCTAGAATCCAGCTCAAATGTCTGGGTTTACCAATGAAACTGTCTCAGTGGCTCCCCATGGGTGCTCTTCTCTCTTTCTCCAATGGTACAACAAGTACATGTGCCAGGATGCCCTTACCTTAGACAAGAGGCCAGACTTGTCTGCAGTTATTTTCATCCTTGTTAGAAACACTCCAGTTCCTCAGCTTCCTCTGTCAGCTCTCCAGATAATAGACTATCTGAATTAGCCCCCAATAATGCTAAGGAAACAAAAGGGACCCAAACAAACCTGAGTGCAACTCAACAATTCATCGGACATTTATTCAATCCCTAATATGGGAGCAACATAGAACTAATTCCCAGGCCATTTTCTCTCCTTTCTTGAAAAGCTAAGTAGTTGAATCATTGTCTTCCTTTCCATGACAACCCCTTCATTTTTACTTCATGACTTCAGTTTGCATCTCCTTGAATACCCTTCCTTCCTGGTTTTGTCAGTAGATCAGCATTTGTTAAGTGTCAGCACTGTACGAGGCACAGGGATACAGACAATGGCAATATCCCTGCCCCCAGGGAACTTAAATTCTTTCCCACATGGGTGCCCTTTCCACTAGCACAGATCGCAACATCTCCACTTCTTTGATGACACATTCATGAGTTACTGTGACCAAAGTATTTGTATCCACTGGAGGCCAATACTCTGGTAATGAGCTTTTTAGAACTCAGCTGCGATGATCTTGCTATGACAGACACACAAGCTCTTGCTGGGAAGGGCTTGAACCCTTCCCTGCTTGACTAGAATCTCAAAAAGCCTTAAAGAATCTAAGGTCACCTCTGTCACAAGGAGGCCTTCGGTAGAAGAGAGGCATGGCATTATGATCATTTTAACATGGTTTTTAATCAGAAATTAAAGTGGAAGCATTATAGCAATGAGGAATTTGTTCCTGCGGTGAAGAAAGTCTTAAGAACTGTCTTTTTTTGTGCATTCTAAATAGTCTCCATTGCTATAGAAACGAGACACCTCTAAGATAAAATACACTGAAAACTGGTGAGCTAGACATAGAAAGGAGAAAGGAAACCCCAGGGGATTGTCTTTACTTCTGGAGATGACATCAGGGTTCTTCGAGCATTGACCAGCATGGTCAAGGGGTCATGTGTGATGACTTTGATGCTATCAGGCTGCACAGTGGTAAAGCATCAACTTGGATGATTCTTTTCCTAGGAGGACCTCTTTCCTCATTGCTTCTAAGGAAGACCCTCCTAGATCCCACTCTTGTCCTAAACTGAATCAATCCCCATTACTCTGTTAATTGATAATTAAGGCATTTGCTGATAAATTGAGGTAGGACTTCTCCCCAAAGCATATGGGTTTTCCACAGCACTCTTTCAAGACAGGCTAATATTAGAAAATCAGAGGACCCCAGATTTAGAACTGGAAGGAACTGCAGAGACCATCTAGTATACTTCTTTTTTTTTTCACGGCAGTGAGGGGTAAGTACCTTACCCAGGGTCATGCAGCTAGTAAGTGTCAAGTGTCTGAAGCTGGATTTGAACTCGGGTTCTACTGAATCCAGGGCCAGTATTTTATCCACTGCGCCACCTAGCTGCCCCAACTCTTCTTTCCTTTTAAAAATGAAGAAGCTGAGGCCCATGACTGTTAAGCAGCAAAAGTATCAGAGGCAGTATTTGAACCCAGATCTTCTGGGCCTGAAATCACTATAACACTGTGCTACTATGAATAAAAAAGTCTCCCAGGGATCCCAAGGTAGCTATGCTTTTCTCACATGTCTGAGATTTACTTGGGTCTCAGTTTCTCTTACATATAGACAAATCTGTTAAACAAGCTACACAATTTTGACCAGTCTAATTATCTACTATGACTAGGTACTGTTCTCTCTTCTTCTTCTTCTTCTTCTTCTTCTTCTTCTTCTTCTTCTTCTTCTTCTTCTTCTTCTTCTTCTTCTTCTTCTTCTTCTTCTTCTTCTTCTCCTCCTCCTCCTCCTCCTCCTCCTCCTCCTCCTCCTCCTCCTCCTCCTCCTCCTCCTCCTCCTCCTTCTTCTTCTTCTTCTTCTGCCAGGCAATGAGGGTTTAAGTGACTTGCCCAGGGTCACACATCTAGTAAATGTCAAGTGTCTGAGGCTGGATTTGAACTCAGGGCTGGTGCTTTATCCACTGCACCACCTATCTGCCCTTATTCTTCTCTCTTCTTAAAACCATTTGCTATATATGATATCTACATGCCTATAACAATATAACACAATCTAGTTGTGACCAGCTCTGTTACTTTCCCTAGCTATAATTTGACCAAGCTAGTGACCATTGGCCACACCACTATTCCTAGACATGGGTACTGACAGTATTCCCTTTATAAACCTTTCTTTCTCCTCCAAGAAAGTGATAGAGTCTGCCCAAGGTGCTTTCCATTCATGTCTCTAACCATTGAGGGCATAGCGACATCGTTGACTAATTCGGATTTATGATCCTTCATAATATACCTCTTCCGGTCACACTTGTCTCTCAATCTCACCTTATCAGGACAAATCAATCCCATTATTGTTGTGGGAATCTGAAAAGATAGATTAACCTGAGGTATTGAACATGGAACATTAGGTTACTCTTCAGAGTTCATTGTGGTCCTGTTTATACACCACTGGATTAATTTCTAAGTAGTGGTGATGGGCCACTGTGTATATTCTCTGAAGTTCAGGAGGGCCTGGATGCAGGAAATGTGTGTGAAATGGCCACAGACATAGTCCTGGTTCTCAGTTATAGAACTCTTGTTATCTATTTATCACCCTGTTGTCTTCCTGTTCTTATAATTGCCTTAATGTTTGCTGAATGTTCTGAATTCCTGCAGATTTTATCCCCAGGTCATGAAATTTGACATTTGTTAAGTCTCTGGCACATCAGCCAGACACAATAAAGAGTGAGCTTCCAAGTATGTTGTAGATCACTTTTTTCTTGGAAGATGCTGCCACTGATAGGAATTGAACTTAATCCTGATGTAACTGTGTGGTGTAACAGGACAAATACTGCATAATACCCTGGCCTGTGGATGGTAAACTATGGTAAGCCATAGCAGGACCTCTACTCTCTTTCAAAGGCCTTTCCAGAACTTGGCTATAAACAGTGACCCTCAATCCAAGATAATCTGTACAGAAAGCCCATGGAAGAAAAGGACTTTTAGAAAATACCATATTGTCTGTGAAATGAACAGTAGCTTGGGACATGGGATCAAGTAGCACATTCTTGAGAGATGATCTATTGCAGGAAGGTATGGTAGTGCAGGCCTGTAATCCCCACTATCGGGGGTGGATGAGACTGGGGTATTGTATCATCTCAGACATGCTGAGCTTCAGTACAGCCAAAGCCAATCTGGTAACTGTACTATGTCTGGTACCAATATGATGAGACCCAGGGAGCCAGGAGACTGCAGGGAGCCTGCTTAAGGAGAGGCACACTGGCCCAGCAAAGACATGGGACAAGTCAAAGCTCCCATTCCAATCAGCATTGGGATTGAGCCCATGAGTGACCAGTGCATTTTCAGCATGGACAGGTTAGATATAGGAAAGAAGGAAGGAAGGAAGGAAAGAAGGAAGGAAAGAAGGAAGGGAGGAAGGAAGGAAGGAAGGAAGGAAGGAAGGAAGGAAGGAAGGAAGGAAGGAAGGAAGGAAGGAAGGAAGGAAGGAAGGAGAATGGAGGGAGTGAAGAGAAAAGAGGAGGGAGGGGGAGGGAGAGAATGAAAGGAAAGGTGAAGGAAAAAGGAAGGGAGAAAGAAAGGAAGGGAGAAAAGAAAGAAGGGAGAGAGAGAGAAAGAGAGAGAGAGAGAGAGAGAGAGAGAGAGAGAGAGAGAGAGAGAGAATACAGTGCCTTGAGGGTCATGGTTTTCCCCTATGAAAGTAATAAACCAGGGGAAGCTAGGTGGCATAGTGGATAGAGCGCTGGCCTTGGATTCAGGAGGACCTGAGTTCAAATCTGGCCTCAAACACTTCACACTTACTAGCTGTGCGACCCTGGCAAGTCACTTAACCCTCATTGTCCTGGGGGAAAAAAACGTTCACCACATCCAGAAAAAAAAGAATTGTGGATTCTGAATGCAGATTGAAAAAGAAAGAAAGTAAGTAATAAATCAATTATAAAATCAAACTCCAACTGATATTGTAGTCAAGGACACATCACCATGCTCCTCCTAGCATCTCTCAAAGGTGATATCACCATTCTTTGGCTCGAATCTTTTCATGTACTAACACAACTCATTAAAACTGGACATAAATCCCTTTGTCCCCAGCCCATTCCAGACACTAATAATACGTTTGGATTAGTTTTAGGATTTTACCTCCCTCAAAAGTTTGACTAACAGGGTGACATAATACACTATAACCCAGTCCCGGGTGAATCATAGTTAGGACTGTTCCAACTTCCTTGTCACTGATATAGATAGTATTCTGCAATGGAGGAAATACTGTTGTTGTTTTTTTTAGACATTGGACCTATGTTCAAACCCTAGCTCTGTTATTTACTATCTCTGACCTTGGTCAAACCATTGAATGTCTATGAGCCTTGGTTTCCTTCTCCATAAAATAAGAGGGTTGGATTAAGTGACCTCTAAGGTCCTTCAAGCCCCAGTTAAAATCTCACAAGAAGGTTTTGTGACCCCCTATAATTCTAATGCCTTCCTTCTTTTGATTATTAATGTATCTAATTGTCTAATTTATCATGTATATAACCTATTGTGCAGTTGTTTAAATGTCTCTCCAACTGGACTGTGAGATCCTTGAAAGCAGGGACTATCTTGTGCCTATCTTTATGACCCCAGTGCTTAGCACATTACCTAGAATATCATAAGCACTTATTAAATGTTAATTGATTTGGGGCAGCTAGGTGGTGCAGTGGATAGAGCACCGGCCCTGGATTCAGGAGGACCTGAGTTCAAATCCAGCCTCAGACCCTTGACACTTACTAGCTGTGTGACTCTGGGCAAGTCACTTAACCCCAATTGCCTTGCCAAAAAAAAAATTGTTAATTGATTGACTTTCATTAAACATGGGCTCTTTCCTTCTTCTTCTTCCCCAAGTTCTTTTTTTTTTCTTTTTGGGGCAATGAGGGTTAAGTGACTTGCCCAGGGTCACACACTTAGTAAGTGTCAAGTGTCTGAGGGCCGATTTGAACTCAGGTCCTCCTGAATCTAGGGCCAGTGCTTTATCCACTGTACTACCTAGCTATCCCCACCTACTCAAGTTCTAATCTTCACAGTACTGCATCGGCCATGCTATTTCTTATTCAGAGCATATGAATCACCTGGACAGAAAAACAAAGATAGAAGAAGAGCTATTTCAATATTGACTTCTGAAATAGACAAGTTTCTGTGGTTCCCTAAAGTTATGATTGAATATGTAAATCCCTTAAAGTTGTGCCACTATTTCCCCAGTGGTCAGTTCCCAGTCCATTATAACATAATGAATTTTAGTTAAAAACAACTGATGGAAGGGGGCAGCTAGATGGCACAGTGGGTAGAGGCCTTAACTTGGGCTAGTCATGACTATATGGCTATATGGCTTTGTATATATGTTGGAACCATTCATAAACCTTTTGATCCCCATTACAAATTTGATCTACCTCTGATGTAAGATACACTTTTAGGCCTTACAACATAAACCATCAGTTAATTGGTTAATACATCATTTAACATGCATTTATTAAGCCCCTACAATATTCCAAGCAAAGTGCTCATCACTGAGCTACAAATACAATACTGATATTGGTACTTAAGGAGTATTCTCAGAAGTAGTACATTCTGCTTAATCATAGCAATGCAACTATGTAAATATTTACCAAATCTGTTTGATTTATTTTTTTTCCTCTGAAAGAATCAAGAAGATCTGCCAAAACTTAATTAATTACTTGTTGGAGGGTCACAGTTCTATTAGCCAACCGCCAGGATTGTTTCACTTTTTTGTCTTTTTTATCATAAGCACTGGGCACAGTGCTTGCACATTGTTGGGGCTCAATAACGGTTGTTGAGAAGAGAAAAGTATAATCAAATATCCATAATGGATGGATGAATGAATGAGCATTTATTAAGCACTTACTGTGTGCAAAGCTCTGAGGATATAAATACAAAAGCAAAAATAGTCTCTGGGGAGTTTACATTTGAATGGGGGAGACTACTGGTAAAGCTTTCCAAAGCAAGTTAAGATGGAAAGGCTCCATGATCCTTAGGGTACAGCAGTGGAGCAGTGCTGCACCCTCTTTAGTCTTCTTTCCATATTAATACCGTATCAGTTTCTGATGCTGAACCATGTGACTGTGCCAAGGACATCAGTGGCAAGAACTTCTCTTTTTCCAGGTCTTCAGTAGCTTTGGCTAATGTATGAACTCTGGTCAAAAACTGTTTTCCACTCATCTACTGTTCTGATTCTTAGGAGACTATATGTTCTCAGAATTCCAACTTGGTTTAGGTCTAAGTTTCCTAAACTCTGGCCAAAAGAGTTGAGATCAACAAAAACGAGGCACAGTTATAGGCTGTGATCTCATTCAGACCTTGTTAGTTAACTCAGGGGGACAAATGAACCTCTCTTCGTGGGAACCAGAACAAAAAAAAAGAGAACTAGCAATTGAAATCAACTGAATCATTCATTTACATATATCTGTATATGTATGTGTATATATTATCTAGCTTACACAGTTGTTGTAAGGAAAATTATTTACAAAATCTAAAGTACCATATAAATGTGAGAAAGTTTTGTTGTTTATCCTCTCATTTAAGGCATACATTTTTGCTGTATCATGTATGTGGGGTGGGGGGAAGGTTGTGACAGATACAAAAGTACAATCATAATCATAATTTGGATGCCACTGGTCAGCCTGTTCCTGGTTCAAGACCTCTCCTAAGTCCCGGTATTCTCTGTGAAGCCCTTTCTTAGACCCATTAAGGGAGATCATTTTAGCCAATGTGAAAACTTTTCAGGGTCTCCTGGACTTGCCTAGGCAGTTTTTTTGCTTAGCAACCCTTCTACATATTGAGCTTCACTCATTATGGGGTCTAAACTGCAGAAGTCTGAAGAGCCAAAAGAGCACCCAGGCAATGGTGATATCCATCGCTTCCAAAGCTGCCTTTGTTGAAGTTTGTGATCCATCAGCAGTATCAGAGAGCTGGTCTCATAGAATCATCGATTTAGAATTAGAAAGAGTATGAGATGACTCCTAGTCCAACTCTATCATTTTAGAGATATAAGGTCCAGGGATTTTGAGCGATTTGCCCAAAATGACACAGATTTTAAAAAAATATATATCTGGCAAGATTTGAACCCAGGTCTTTCTGATTCATTCAGCACTCGGTCCACTACACTGTCCTTTATTATCTCCCCTCTCAGAGAACCGTCTTATACTTTAAGTACCCTCTTAGGCTTAAAAGCAAAACAAAACAAAGACACAGTTCTCTTTAACAAAAACTATCTTGGGGATTTCATTCATTCCAGCAAAATTTTATCAAGTCATCTGCTATGTGCAAGGCACTATACTATATGCCTGGAATACAAGGACAAAAGTCTTTAAAGTTATCCCTTCCGCATGCCAGGAATGTGGTACCTCTACTATCTGGAAAATCTGTGTAAAAACTGTTTAGGCCTCCCTTCGTACCAGAGAAGAAGTCTGAATCATTATGGTATTAAAAAACAAACTATGTTGATATTATATAATACTATGGATATATTTTATGCGTCTCTGAGTTTTTAAACATTTTCTTTGTCATCTCCTGACCTTTGTGTGTTGTCTATGGCTTCTGAAGAACTCCCCAAAAATGCCCATTTAATTTCTTATACCAATTTCTGATACATTGAAACCAAGAAGGCGAAAGTCGCAATGTGGAAGGGATAACTGTACTCTTGAAAAACTTCTATTCCACTGTGGGGGGATATCATCCAGGGATTCTGTGAGACAGGGAATAAGAAAGGAAGTGCCTGACAGTCATGGGAGCCCTCTCTAAAAAGGCCCAGCCATGGAGATGGAAGGTCATAATTGGCAGGCTAGAACAACCGAAATGGAGAATGTGTGATAGGCAAATGAAAAACTAGCATGAAATAAGGAGCAGTAGTAGGACAAAATAAGACTGGAAATGTTGGTTGGAGCCACATGTGTGTGTGTGAATGCCAGGCTGATAATTTTGTACTTTATCCTAGAGGCAAGAGAAAGTCATTAAAGATTTTGGAGTGAAGAATGTCATGATCAGATGTGCATTTTAGAAAAAGCCATCCTGTCAAGAATAGATTGCAGAGAGCAAAAAGATTAGAAGTAGAAGGAAGAACCTCCCTAGGTTGCTGAAATAACCCAGGCAAGAAGTGATGAGGTCCTCACAAAGGGCACAGGTTGTGTGTGAGTAGAAAGAAGATGATGAATGTAAGAAGTATTGTTAAGGTAGAAATACAGATATTCAGTGCTTTAGAATCAACCATTGCTTGATTGTATTTTTAGTAATATTTCATTTTTTCCAATTACATGTAAAGAGAATTAATTTTTAAAATAATAATTTGAGTTCCAAATTTTCTTCCTCCCTTCTCTCCCTTCTTACTCTCCCCCTCCATAAGATGGTAAGGAATTTTATATAGGATATATATGTGTGTGTGTGTGTGTGTGTGTGTATGTATTATTGATTGTTTTTTTTGTCCCAGGTAGGGGCTCCAAGCCAGTTTATCCCCAAAGGTAAATCATGGAAACAGATTTGCCTCTATCTCTCCAACTTGTATTTACCTCTCAATTGTACTGAATATAAATTCCCAGTTAGCTTTGTTTCCCAGGGCTTTAATAGAAATCTCACTAACTGGGCAATTCTCATCTACACTCCCAAACCCAATGGTAAAGGGAAGCATAATATAAACAAAAAACCCATAATAATCCCTTTTTCCTGGCACATAGGACCACAATGCTCTTCTTGTTGCCAATTCCATTGGTTCAATGTTTTCTTGCTTTCTTATTCCCCTAGCCTGAGCTTTTCTTGTCCAGCTGGGAGGAAAGATTTATTACTCTGGTAAGGTCTTATTGTTCAGTTGTTTCAGTCATGTCTTACTCTTCATGACCCCATGTGGGATTTTCTTGGCAAAGATAGTGGAGTGGTTTGCCATTTCCTTTTCTCGTTCATTTTAGAGATAAAGAAACTGAGACCAGTCTGGTTCAAATATTGACCTCATAGTCACTGCCTCCAATGCTTATAACTGCTTATGCAAGCCACCAGTAATCTAATCTACATCCAGCAGTGAGACAGCAGAAGCAATGGTACCCATGGTGGTAGGCTACTTTTATGTTCAGAGTTCTCCAACATGCCAAGAGATCAATGGAACAGAATCTCAGATAGTTGCTGTATTATGGCTATCACCCAAACCATTTCCAAAAGGACTTATCATTTTTAAAATCTCCTATTTTAGAAAGTTGAAACCCTAGCCTTCAGGGAGGTGTCGATGAAACCAGAAGAAATAATGAGGAGAGAAGAGAGACACATTAGGCCAGTTCCCTGGTTAACCTCTCACAGATTTGCTTACCAGAAAAGACAGAGAGAAACACCCACATGGATGAAGTGTCCCAATGACACCAAATAAGGTATACTTTCTGTACACTTAAACCTTACCTGCATCTGTTAAAAAACATAATTTGCCCAAAGTTTCCACATTTGCACCATTTTCATGCTTAAATATCAATGTTGCATGCCTCTTTGTGTTCTTTAGAAAGGCAGCACAATTTACATCATCTCTCAGTGATTGCATTCCTTTTCCTACGCATTGTACTGACTCAGCTAGCTGTTACTAGCTTCTCCACTCTTTCTGGTCATGGTGCCAGAGGTGTCCTGGGAAATATGCAATAGTAGTGTTCTCTGGGAAAAAAAAAGTATCCACCCACAAAGTCTAATATGCATTATTCACATTTTCTCAAGTCCAAATAATCAATAAAACAATAAATCAGTCTCTGATTTTTAGCTATTACATATTTCTAGAGGGTAAATTTTAACACTGAAAGTTAACAATGATTCCCCCAAGAAATAAGAACAGATTCCATCACATCCCTGTACAGTGCTGACAGTAGACTTGGGACACTTCTAAAATGAACTTCAGTTCTCTTCTATTATTTTAGCTAATTTCTTCATATAAAAAAATGAGGTGGTTTGACCAGGTTACCACAATGGTAGAATCAGGGTATTTGAATTGAGACAGAAAGGCAATTGATTATCACTAATATTTTTAATAAGGGTGTCATCTTCTTTCTCACTAAAAGATTGATTTCTTGAAGGAAATGATAAAAATAAGGAAAAGTCAGAATCTGTGGATTGGTGTTTATTATTGTCTGGCCCATTTTTCAAAGAAGGGAAAGCAAGAGAGCCAGGTAAAATCCAAGTCTAATGTTGTTAAATGGTTCTGTGAGTATGTGCACGTGTGTGTGTATTTCCGTAAAATGCATGTGTCCCTGGAAGCCTTGTGTGTTAGGCTGTGCTACAAGATCCCTAAGATTTTGGGTCCATAGCTCATTAAAAAATGGTTGAGCGACAGCTAGGTAGTGCAGTGGATAAAGCACTGGCCCTAGATTCAGGAGGACCCGAGTTCAAATCTGGCCTCAGGCATTTGACACTTACTAGCTGTGTGACCCTGGACAAGTCACTTAACCCTCCTTGCCCCACAAAAATAAATAAATAAACAAACGAACGAACAAACAAACAAATAAATAAGTGGGTGAAATAACTTTGTAACATATGGTCAGTTACAGCTTCTTCTTTGACAATGCTGTCTTCAACCTTTTTCTGTATGACAATTTACAATGCACCTGGATTAGAGGTTATGGAACCCTGAAGCTATGCTTTTATGATCCAGACATTTACATGCTAGATTGTGTTTTCCTAAATGTTCTCTCTCTTTTCCAATTCTGATTTTAGTTTTTGCTTTTTTAAGAAGACCACATAGAATACAATCCTCTATAATTTTGTCACAGGTTGTTCCTTTTTTTTTTCCCCAAAGCTTTCAGATCACCAAATATGGATATTGTTGCAAGGGGCTAGAAGTGTTTACACTGATTTGTGTGCATAGGGGGAAGGAAAAAGACAAGGTGAGGAGCTTTCAGTAAAGTCTCTGTTTAGGAAAGGAGCTAGGAAAAGGTAGTCCTCTCTTCTTGAATAAGGATACCATCCTATCAGATGATAAGGTTTGAAGACATCAGCCACTTTGGAAATTTACCATTTATTTCAAGACCCACTGTTAGACCTCAATCTATTTTGGGGGAAACCTCACACTAGAGAAGAAGTATATAATAGTTTGCAGGGTTGTTAGAGGTCTGTGAATTTTGCTACATTCTTTGTCATGGGGACAACACTAGCTTTTATCAGGAGTAATGTTAATAGTCATATCTGAAAATACTGATGGACCTTTGAGAATGATGCAGAATATTCTTACTAGGTTGGGCCTTGAATATAAATAGCATACACTGTCTCCAGGAGATCAAACAATAGGGCACAGGATGAGATAAGTCATTGGGAGCTAATTTGGGGAGGATAATAGTTAGCAGGTCCATGAAGCTAGAGTAGTTTATTAGATATTGAAGATCCAATTGTTAACATGGATAGTAATCTGTTTACCAGGAAACCCTTTGCCTTTATGAACCCAGGAATCTTAGATCACAGCAAAACAGTCAGCTTCATAGCCCCAGACTCACATGAAGTCATAGGAAAAATGGCAGTTTGGTTGAGATGGGAGCCAAAGCCAACCACAAAAGCCCAATCCATTACTCAGAAATGCTTTAGGATTTTAAAAGAAGCCAAAAAAGGAAAAGCTAAAATCTAGATGCCACCTTTTTTATAAGTGATATTGAAAGGTTTTTTTTCCTCTTGTTTTTGTTTTTGTTTTACCAAAAGAAAAGCATGGAGATAACTTCTCTCCAAATAGAACTCAGACCAATAGCCATCAATGTCACATTACACTTGACTATAAATGCTGTTTCAATATGCAATTGGTTCAATTCGTAGAAAACATTGAATTTTAAAAACAAGAATTTTCATGAAAATTCTTTTAATGAACATAATCTATTGTGTCTCCATAATGTATATATGTCTCCACATATCAGGGTTTAACTCCAGTAATAGTATTGTGCAAAACCATCATTGATAACAATTTCCATGTGAAAATCATTTTGGTTTCCAATTTGGTGTGGCAGGAGTACATGTCTTCTCTTTCCCTTCCCTTTCCTCCTCCTTTGAAGCCCTGTCAGTGAGGGGGTGGAGACCACCTATCCTCCTTTCTCATATCTGATCACAACAGTAGAAAAAGGACTTAAGCAGCTCCAGGGGCAAATAGCAAGGAGATGGAGAAAGGAGGGGTGTACTGGGTTTCCCCATTGGAGGGTGAGGGGAATACCAGGTGTCCCCTGAAGGGGTGTGGAAAAGAGGGGAATTTTGACAGCTTTGTGAGAGATTGAGGCCTTGGCTAGAATAGCTGTTTATAAATAGGATACATTCATAATTCTGGGTCTGTATGGACAAATTAAATCTCACCTGAGAAGTACTAAAATCAAGTTAAGTCAAGTCCAGAACTGAAGATGTGAAGTGAGGAGTCTGGTAATTTTATCACTCATTTGGTCCAAGACATGAACATTTTAGCAGAGAAAACAATTGTGGAAATTGGTCTTTCAAAGGTGTTTCAAAGATAGTTTGCAGAATAATTGCCTACAGCTGTTAGAATTTCAGTGTGATCCTGTCTGCTTGGAAGTGGGTTTTTATTAGGTATGACATGCAGTGGCATTTCTACAACATGGTACTTTGTTCCACTCCTGAAATGTAACAAGATTCAATAAATAAAGATCCAAACCAACTCTGCTCCTTTGGTCCTCTTTAGCTTATATTTCACTGAAATTAATTGCTGAGAAATCTTAGATGGAATGGAAAGATTTCTATTAGTGTTCCTCTGACATGAATGTCTCAGGCTTTCCATCTAGGAGTCATTATAAGAGATATTTAATATTTCATTTTTGTCTAATTGACCAGATGTGTTCATTTACGGATGAATATTGACCCCCAATTCCCATTAACTTCTTGCTTTCTTCCATTTAAGAAAAGACCTGAACAAAGACATCTCACCTCTCAACTGACTGCACTACTTTGGGACTTCTCTGACTGTCTTCTCTATCATGACTTCAAATGACCTTCTCATCCTTCACCCTCACATCTCTCCTTGAATCCTTCCCCATATACACACAAACACACACACTTTTCAACTTCCTTTTACATGTTGTCTTTGTTCATTGAATTGTAAGCTCCTTCAAGGTAGGGACTGTCATTTTTCCCTTGCATTTGTAATCCCCAGAACTTAGCACAGTGCCTGGCACATAGTAGGTGTTTAATAAATATTGACTGCATACATGGGATGAATCCCCACTGCCTAAGACAATGTATGACACATAGTAGATGGTTAATCCTCTGGTTGGATTTGTTTGCATTTGGAGGAAGTGTCTGTATGGAGTAGAAAAACTATTTTTAGATTCTTTAGAGACTGAGAAATGTCCTTGGCAAGAAAAGAACAAAGCTCAATTTTATAAGATGCCCCAAATTCCAATAATTTCTGTGAGAAATAAAGACCCATGAAATGATCATTTTAGCGGGCTCAGTTTTGCTTCTCCACTACAGAGTACTAGTTATAAGTCTCATCCCCACCTCAATCAATGATCACATATTAAGTGCCTACTCTGTACACCCCTGGTGACCAAGAATGCTGGTAGCAACAGTTTTGAATCACCTCCAGAGTGTACATTGAAGACAGTGGGTAGACAGAGACTGGAATGACAGGACAGGAGTTTAGGAACATTCATTCTGAGTCATTCTCTCACAAAGATTCTAGTCTGGGATGCCCCATGAAATTTGTTTTTAAATCACTGTTTGAGATCTTACCCTTTCCTTAGCTGTATTTCAAGAGACTTGGTCCTTCCAAAGCTAAGCATTTTGGTTTTCTCAATGAACTTAGATTTCTTCATCATGAAAATGCATTGTTGATTTAAAAGTATTCATATTCAGATCCTCAGAAAGGTATATGATCTCATCAATGTGGATGTTCCCTTCAAAGACGTAAATCAGAGCCCATCTATGTGCACCTACCTATATAACTCTTGTCCATGTAATCCCAGAATTCCATCCCAGGAAGTTAATCCAAAACAGAAATCACTCTTCACTTTTTGACTTGATATGGTACCATTAGAAAATAGAAGGCTGGAGTATATCAGTTGTCCCTCACTCTAAGCATATGATTAGGCCTTTAAAAAAATCATGTATTTTTAAGGACATTTTTTTCTCCTGTTCTTCATATTCCATTATGTGTTACACCCATAGCTCACTCATGCCTCCCATGTGCCTTTTGAGTGATACTCACTTTTAATTCCTTAGACTCTGTTAGTCCTCCATGATTTGGAGCCAGGCACAGAAACACCACCATAGTGGATTAAGTACTGATCTTGATGTCAGGAAGGCCTGAGTTCAATGCCACCTCAGACATTTGCTAGCCAGATGTCTCTGGGCAAATCCCTTAACCTCTCTGTGTCTCAGTTTCTTCATTTGTAAGGTGCGGGATTTGGCCTCGATGGCCTCTAATATCTTTTCCAGCTCTAAGGGACCATAAAATTACCAAGTGACAAACTTTATACCATCAAACTAAGCAAACACTTGAAAAAAAAAAACCAAAACCACTTCAGTCAATCAACCACTTGTTTACTCTGCAGGATCCTAGATGACACAGGTGCAGTTGAATTTTTTCCTCCTTTTAAAAATTATTTTTACTGATCCAACCTATTGTTTGAGGGCAATTTAGTCATAGACAGACACAGACAGCAGCTTAAATTTAAACCCTTCTATAGCTATAGGATTACAATTGTGATTTCATCCCTCTGCTGTGGGAAGCCTCCTTTGGGGAGGGATTGATGTAGTAGCCTTAAGAGTAGTCTTTTTTATGCTAAAGTGTGTGTTTGAACACTTTAATACACTGATAGGCACCATCAAACACCTGCCAGGTGGTTAGGGGAAGACAGCAAGCCATGACTTTTTAGAGAAATACACAGGATGGAGCTATTTCTTTTGTAAAGAAAATAGGAGGTTCAAACAAGAAAGATCATAGATTGAAAGCCAGAGGGGACCTCAAAGGTCACTGAATCCAATCCCTTTGTTTTACAGATGAGGAAATTGAGGCCCAGGGAAGCCAAATGACTGACACAAGGTCAAGGTCATACAGATAGACCTGGGACACAAATATCAGGTTTCTGATTCTTCATATCATCTTTATCCACATCAATTTTCCTCTTCTGACTCTTCATCTAGGCTTTTCCATACTTTTCCACAAGCTTTTTCATTTCCTTTAAGATGTAGTTCAGATTATATTTACAAAATGCCAAAGTATTTGTTCTACTCCTTCGGGGAGGAAATACTTCAGTTGAGTTGGGGTAGGTGATAAGAAAGATGCCAAACTAATAGGGGTGGAAGGATGGGGGGGGTGCCTTTTTTTGAAGTAAACCAAACTTGATTTCACTGTATCTGCTCCTTTTCACCCTACTATTTAAGCATTTTCAAGGCACAACTTGACTCAAGATGAATGAAACCTAACTGCGAAAGACCGAGCAGTTTAAGGGAAGGCTATTCAGTTGTGAGGGAAGCAAAAAGAGTAGACCTGAGAAAGGCAAATGATGAAACAGGAAAAAAATCCCACATCATATGTGGGTTTGCCCCACTTCCATTTTAAAAACTCTAGGCTTAAAAGACATTCACTTTTGTGTGTGAAATATATATGTATATAATATATATATATATATATATATATATATATATATGTGTGTGTGTGTGTGTATGTATGTATGCACATATAGTACATATATATGTATAGTGTACATACATATGTAATATATGTGTGGTTATTTGCTTTATGAGAGAATTCCTTTCTTTGTAAACTGCCCTAGTGAGTTTGAAATGAAGTTCAATTTACACAATTCTAATTAGCATACTACTACCCTCAATGACATCTATTGTGTAAATGAAGGCATGTCTATACTGTCATCTATTTCTTCTAGTCCAAACCACAAGCCAAGAGGAAGATAAAATGCATTGATGCTATTCCCCATTTCTTCCATTGACTCATTCTGTGACATAGGGGAACCTACTTAGTTCATTTGTACATTGGTTAGCTTATCTGGAAAACCGGATTAGCATGACTACCTGTCAGAAAGCAATATTTCATGGTTGAATGCATATATAAAATCTTTGGATGAAAGAGTGTTATATGAATTATGCTAAGAAATAAAGGCTATGACAGGAGGGAGTGTGAGCAGTATATGCAACAGAACTGGGGGTGAAATATCAACTCTAGAACCATTTTGTAGATAACTGAGATCCTTTGAATAATCAAATATAAGTTCTTTCAGTTGATATTTAAAGCCTTTCACAATCTGTATCAATCCTACCACTTGAGTATCCCTCATAAACTACAGTGTAGACAAATTGGATTTTCTGGTTCCTCATACATAGCATTCCCCTCTCTCACCATTTTGCCTTTGCACTGGATTTCCTCTATGCCTGGAAGGCATTACCTTCTTACTTTGGAATTCTAAGTTTCCTTCAAGCCTCAACTCAAAGGTCATTTCCTACCTGAAGCATTGCATCTTCTAATACCCTTTTGTATCATGAGGTATACTTTGTTTTTACCTACCTATTTATGCATTGTCTCTCTTGAGTATACTGTAAGCCCTTTGAGAACAGAGAATGTTTCGTTTTGCCTTTGCATCCTCAGAACCTAGCACATAGTAGGCACTTAGGAAATGCTTGTGATTGATTGATTGGTAGGGTTTCTTCTTCTATACAGATTGTATCCCCTCGATTCCCCATGTATGTTGTCCGGCAAGCCTTTATCCTAGAAATGTACTGCAAAGATTTGTTTCTAGTTAACTGTTTGTTTCTCTTTTCATTCTAGATGTATAATTTTTATTGAGGAAAAAGCTTTTTAATTTTATGGAATCAAAAGTATACTTTTTTCTTCTATGTCTGTGTGATTCTGAGAGACTCGCTTAATTTCTTGGTGCCCCAAGTAACTCTCTAAAGCATGTTTTCTGTTCATTTGAATAGTACTTACTCTAGCCATTTTTTTAAATGGACTTTGTATATTTACATCATTAAAAAATTTGCAATTTTTTGTGGTATGTACCATGAGGTGTTTATCTTGTCTCACTGATGTCAATTTCTGCCAAGCTGCTATTTCCCCCTTAGTTTCTTTTGAATAGTGAGGTTTTTGAATGGATGGTAGAGGAGAATAGTCCTTGGGTTTATCATACCTCTTGCTACTATGTTCATTTACAAAATCAATCTCTTTTGTAGTTACCATGAATCTCACTGAGAAAGCCCTCTAATGTTCTAGGTAGGGCTCAAAACAAAATATGCTATCATCTGGAAACAACTACTCATTGGTAACTTTACCAGTGAGATAGAGAATCCCTCTTCTCTTTGGACTTTACTCAGGAGACTAGCCATGGCATTGGGTTGTCGACTAAAGATGTTTGCCAGCATTATGGACTAAGTCTAACAAGGTGAAACTTAATATAGATAAAAGTAAACTCTCATGCCTAAACTCAATAAAACAACTGCAGAGGTACAAGATTGCTAGATATTTCTGAGGAAAAAAAATCTGAGATATAGGGGATTACAAGTCAAATCAATAAGCATTTATTGGTATCTACTATATGCCGAGCACTATGTTCTATGAATCAACAGTCTGGACATAGCAAACCAAAGCTAATTTAGATTTAGGCCTTGCTAATAGAAGCACAATAAACAGAACAAGAGAGGTTAGAATACTACTATATTTTGTTATGGTAAAGATGTCTGCAGTATCATGTTCAGTTCTGGGCGCCACACTTTCTGCTGTCAGGACACTAAAAATCATTTCATGGGAGCATCAATTGAAGGAATCAGTGCTGTTTATCCTAAGGAAGAAAATACTTAGGAGAACATGATAGCTATCTTCAAGTACTTGAAGGCTATCGTGTTGAAGATGGATTACATGTGTTTTACTTAGCCCCTCAGGACAGAATTATGTTACAGATAGATCTTGACTTGATATAAGGAAAAAAAAAACTTCTTAACAGTTAGATCTGTCCAAACTGAGGGTAGCTTTAGAAAGTAATGAGTTCTCCACACTAGAGTCAGTTCTTCAAGTAGAAGATGGATGACCATTTGGGGGGCATGTGAGTTGAAACACATGACCTCAGGTTCCTGGAAACTCTGACATTCAATGATTCTATGAATAATGATTTTAAAACCATATTTTATATGGATTCTAAGATGTATCTTTTCTGAAGGTAGTTTGATGCTATATGTTATTGCCTTATTGCAAAGTAAAAAACAATTCTCAAACTTCTCTCAAATATTAAGAGCTTGCTTCCTTTTAACCAAGTCATTTTGCCCATTAACATGGCCAGCTCTTTTTTTTTCTTTCCTTCCTTCCTCTTTGTCTTTCCTTCCTTCCTCTCCTTTCATCTCTTTCCTTCCTTTCTCTCCTTCATTCCTCTTTTTTCTCTCCTCTCTTTCCTTTTTCCTTCCTTTCCCTCTTTTCTATCTCCCATTCTTTCCTTTCTCCCCTTCCTTCTTTTTCCTTTCTCCCCTTCCTTTCTCCCTTTTCTTCCTTTCTCTCCTTCCTTTCTTCCTTTGAGACTGGGTCTTCTGTTTCACCCAAACAGGGGCGGGGGGCGGGGTGCAGAAATCATTCACTGGTTTGATCCCTCTAGTGATTAGCTCAGAAGCTTTGACCAGCTCTATTTCTGAAATGGTCTGGTTTTTCCTTCTTTGAGGAATCTGGTGGCAACCTACTCTCAGGGGCTCACCATGTTAGTGCTGAACTTAGCACACAAAACCAATTTGCTTTAGCCCTGTGTAAGAGTTTGCTGGTAAATTTTTAACAACCAGCTGTCTGAAAAAGAAAATGTGCACATGACATATTTTCTGATTTAATCTCCATTATTAATATTTTCTCCATCACTTAAGTCTAGAACATGGAAAAAAATTACCAAGTTCTGATTTGTATCATTTTCTGCTTTCTGAGGTGAAAGCACTCAAACTTAAAATTTAACAATTGCCTCTTGAGAGTCAGTAAGACCTGGCTCTAGGACATCCCTGGTCTTACTGCAACTCAGAACTCCTGAGCTCCAGTGATCTACCGACCTTAGCCCTCCCCAAGAGCAGGGATGATGGGCATGTGCCACCACACACAGCCTGTTTTGTCTCTTTCTGAGGAATGTTCCTTTCCATGGTGATGGCAATCTGAGTAGATTCTTAGTCAACAAGTCAGGACCCACCAAGCAGTGTCCTGCCATCCTCCTCATTGACTCATTGTGTCCAAGTTTTATGTTGTGAATGCAAAACCTTATATATACCTACTTGCTAATGAGAGACCCTACCTATAGATGACTTTACTTTGGTATTTGTGAACTTTGCTCTCATCAGTTCTCATTCCCCTTCTTTAAATTAGGTATGTACATAAGTGAATATGGCTATTCTAATTTAAGCTTACTGAAATCATAAAACATTGATATTAATCCTTCAAAAGAAATACAATAGTAGATGTGGCCATGGCCTTGGAGTTAGGAAAATCTGAGTTCAAGTCTTACCTAGAACCTCTGCAAACTGTGTGACCATGTCAATCATTTAGCCTCCCAATGCCTAAAACTATTCTCTAGCATGTTATGAATGAGTTGTTATTTAGCACAGATAGAGGGAGTTTCCATAGCTGTAGTTCCGTAGACAAGTGATATCATAGGTTGTGGTTAAACAAACAAAGATCCTCATAAAATGATTTTATTACTCAGTGTATATTGAGTTAAATTCAATACATGGAGTTATGTGTCATCACTAAGCTTATTCTTCTCTTCCTGAGAGCATAGCAGTTTGCTTTTAATTATCCGCATTAATGGTTGGTAAGGGAGAAGAAATCCAAAATGGCAGATCATCAAAAATTATATATTTTGCTATGAAATGTGGCTTCATATTTACATTTGAACATTGGTATAGGATGGAAGGGGGAAAGCCAAAGAATGGAAGTTAGAAGAGCAAGTTTCAGGTTGTCTTGATTATATTCTATAATTATCCTGTACAAGTTTCTGGCTACATGGGCAAATAGAGTTCTGGACCTGAAATGTGAAGGTCCTGCCTTTAATACTTAACTAGCCTTGTTATCATGAGCAAGTCACTTGGTTTCTCAGAGCTTCAGTTTCTTAACATCTCAAACAAAGGTATTAATAACTGTACTCCCTGCATCACAGAACTAGTAATACAGGTAAATCACTTTGCCAAATTTAAAACATAAAGTAAATTCCACTTATTATTTTTAATTTCCTCATTTGCAGAAGGAGAAGGTTGGATCAAATAGGGTCTGGTCCCTTTTAGCTCTCCCATTCCATACTTCTCCATAAGCATAACCTCCAGTGAATTATAACAACTTTCATTTCTACCACTGTAAGCTATACTATCTGCCTCACATTTTTTGTTGTGAGAACAGTGTTTTGCAAACAACATGTTATAGGATTGTTGCTATTAAATCTTTATACAGAAACATGCAGTTCCAATGACTGATTGAGTATTTACCAACTTGCCCCATTTCTTGACAATATTTTCTCTAGAGAAATTTCTTCTATTGTGTCTCTCATCTAAGCATACTCCCAGAGTTGCTGTCCTGGGTATGGGGCGGGGGGGGGGGGTGTTTTGACAGAAGGGATGTAAGCATTGCTTCAGCTTTTCTGATTACTTATAAGCATACCTCATGCCCTTTGCGGGAAGGATACCAGTCATGCAGTGTCTTCCTTGGAAAGTAAAAGGATTCTGCCAACTTGTATGACTAATTTGCCTTTTGGGGAAAAACGGGATGTCAGTGTGCAATGTTCCTTGGTATTATTAAAGCATTCCAGTTGAGTCAACCTGATATCCTTCTCTGTACATGATTAGAATGTTTACCAAAGACACACATTATCGACTAAACCAATTAACGACACTTTTAATAGAATTTGTTATCAAACCTGGTAATGTGCCACTTGTAAATTATACTTTGCTTCAGATGTCAAAAAGTTAAATATTCACATGTCCCTCAGCTCACAATACAATGAAGGCCCATTTGGTAATTGTTTTCTATTAGGGAAATGAAACATTCAGCCTTCATGCCAAGCAATACCTAACCCACAGCAAACACTGAGGGATAACTGCTACAGACTTCAATCCACTAACCTGATAATATCTGCCTTTGGGCAATGCATGATTAAATGGACATATTTGGAAGCACGAGATGCTTCTGTTTCATTTGGAAAATAGGATTATTATGGTGATAGAAATACAATAAATCTAGGCTACATAGCCAACAAGGGCATCAAGGAGTGAACATGACATAATGTTGATGTGCCTACAAGACAGCGTGGGTAGGAAAATGTCTTATTTTTAAATTCTTCCTTTCTATTCTTGATTAATTCAAGACCTGATATTCCCTCTGTTTCACATGAAGTGGAACTATAAAGAGAAATTGTAAAATGACATATATTTCCTCCAATAATAGCAAATAGTGAAAAGGTAAAAATAATTACATGTATTTAGTACCATGTGTATTTAGTCAGAGGATCTGAGTTCAAATTCTATCTCTGATGCTTATGAGCTTTGACAAAGAACTTAATCTCTTTGGACCTCAGTTTCCTTATGTGTAAAATTAAAGGTTGAACTAAATGGCATCAGAAGACCCTTTCAGCTCTCAAGCAATGATCCCATGATCTCAATAATAGTAATAATAATGACCATTTATATAGCACTTATGTACCAGACACTGTGCCAAGTGTTTTGCATTGTTATCTCATTTGATTTTCTCCCTCACAACAACCCTGGGAAATAGGTAGTCTTATGACTAAGAATATAACCTGGTAGAGAACTTAATAATAGCTAAAATTTTGATAATAGTTTAAAGTGTGCAATGCATTTTACAAGTATTGTCTCATTTTATCCTCATAACAACCCTAGAAGGTAGGTGCTGTTGTCATCCTTGATTTATAGATAAGCAAACTAAAGCAGTAAGAGGTTAAGTGACATGCCCAGGGTCACACAGCTAGTAAGTGAGGGTAGGATTTAAACTCAGATCTTCCTGATTCCAGGTCTAGCACTCTATCCACTGTGCCACCTCTTTGCCATACTTGACATTGACACCTTACAAGGGAAAATGGAAGACTATCTGACCCTAACTATTATCAAGTCATAATGGCAAGAGTAGGAGATATGTTGTCTATTAATTCTGTAAACTCATATGGGCAAATCCCTTACCAACAGCAATATTGTCGCCATAAGTCCTTGGAGGAGGAAGTAGGAGCAACTGGAAGAAATTGAACAGGGACAGACTGAGGCTTGGTGTAATGGAAAATGCCCAGCAACTCAAATTGTCTAAAAGTAGAACAGGCTGAGAAGTTCTTCCTCACTCAAGGTCTTTAAATGGAGACCAGAAGACTTTTTGTTAAGGTTGTTGTAGAGGGAAATCCTTGTAAAAGTATTATTTACATGATAAGCCTTCTGAGGTCCCTTTCAAATTGCATATCCTTTGTTTCTATAATTGAAAATCTGCATCCCTTTAAATATCAGGCTCTGACTCTATGGCTAATTGATTTCTGAGACTCTGCCTTGAACTGTTTTGCCAAGGTAATATTTATAATAATATTTGGATAGCACTTAAAAATCTGAAATGTTTACATCTCTTCTCTTGTTTCAATTAGTCAGTGGCCCAGCAATATTTAAGATGCTGTGGAAGGATATAGAAGTATAAGAAGAAAAAAAAAGGATTCCTACCTTTGAGGAGTTTATAGTCTAATTGATGAGACAATGTTAATACTTATAAAACCATGAGAGATGAGTATAATTTAAGACTATATATAATTAAGTGCTAATTATGTATAAGATTTAAGTCATCAAATATTAAGTACTCTGTGCAGAGCATGGCACTAGGCACTGGGGTAGATACAAAATTTACATAAGATAGTCCTTGTCTTCATGAAGCTTAATACGTTAATAGGGTGATGTGACATATATTCATATGTCTGATATGAAATAACACATAAATCCATGAAAGAGATGGGTGTAAATGTTCCAAGGGGAAACAGGTCATTGAC
The DNA here is from genome assembly GCF_019393635.1 of Dromiciops gliroides. NCBI lineage: Eukaryota > Metazoa > Chordata > Mammalia > Microbiotheria > Microbiotheriidae > Dromiciops > Dromiciops gliroides. The sequence continues at coordinate 76,502,892 of NC_057865.1, read as the reverse complement.
AATTTATGAGGGGGACAGGATGGAATCTTAAAAAAGCTTCTTGGAGGAGGGGACATTTGACTTGGTCTTTACAGGATGGGAAACAGGTAAGAGAGAAGAAAAAGTGGCTGCAGGCAAGCCAGTTGGGGTTTCATAAGTGAGAAAACTGAGACACAGGTTAAGTAACTAACTAGAATCATGAAGCATATTTGTATCAGAGAAGTAACTAAAGATGTTTCACTTCCTTTGTGGCAAAATTTCTGTTTTTATCCTTCAAAAGGTAAAGACAACTAACCTTCACAGATAGTAATGAAAATTAGGGATATACAAAGGAAAAGCAAGAGCCTAGGGAAAAGGCAGCTAATATATTCACTCATCTTCACTTCATTCTCTCTCTCTCTCTCTCTCTCTCTCTCTCTCTCTGTATATATATATATATATATATATATATATGTGTGTGTGTGTGTGTGTGTGTGTGTGTGTGTGTGTATGTATAATATATATTATATATAATACTCATCTGAGGTTATGCTCATTAGGCTGATAAAAGGAAGGCAAGACAAAGTAATGCAATGGAAAAGAGAAAGTACTCAGATGGAGGTAACTTCTAAATGGACTAGATTTTCCAGACTTCCTCTAAATATTTAACAACTTTTGGTCCAAGCTAGAGAAACATAATCAAACAGTCAAGAAAGGCAGTGGGGAAACAGTAGGAAGGTAAAGGAAGGAAAAAGGAGAAACAGAAATGTGGAAATAAAAAGGGGATTATCACTTGCTACGGAACCACATTACTTCATTGTGAAAACATCTCTATTTATAGGTGGCTTTAGCCTAAGGGAGCAGGGAGGTTAGCATTTTTCTTGGAAGACTTCCTAAAATGTGCCTTGAGTCTCTTGAAAAGAGGAAACAAAGGAAAACTGGTTTAATAGAATATTTATTCATTCAGGCCCTGGTAAGTGTGGTGTCTCCTTAGGCATTATGTCAAAACTGTGTTTTTTATTTCATTCAAGAGCATCTCTCTGAATCAGGGGCACTACAATATCAAACTGTTCACAGAAGAAGAATGATCACATCCTGGAAATTTCTTGGCAAGGACTCACAGGGCCAAATTCACATCTTTGCCCAGAACACTAAAAAACTTCCTTTTACCTCTAGCAGAATGAGCAGACATCCTTTACATAGCTTCTCCTCGCACAATATTGCAATTGTAATGTATTACAGCTTACTCTCACCCACTGGGACCTTTCCACTGCCCTTTCTATAACCCTCAACTTTAATTTTCCAGAGGCTGGTACCCTGAGACTCTCAGCTATATAGTATCACTAGAATTCAATTTAATTTGATTCAATAAATTTATTAAGTGTCCGGGCTATGGGCAAAACTCTTTCCTAGGGGCTGGGGATAGAAAGAAAGACAAAAACCAAAACACTCCCTGCCCTAGAAAGGCTTACATTCTACTGAAAAAAGAAGACTGTGGTTTAAAAGGTGGATCTTTGTGTCAGGTAGAAGTTTGAGACCATTAAAAAAAAACAAAAAAAAACATTGTACAGGATACCATCAGAAAGATGGATGACTGAAAGAGAAAGTAGGCCAATCATTGGAATAAGCTCAAATGGTATCCATGTAATGTCAAAAAATATAGAGAAGAGCCCTCAAGGTATGCGGGGTCAACCCCTTGTACTGTGGTTTTATTTTTCCTTTATTCTCCAAAAGGACAATAGGGAGGTGAGTTGCAGTGAATTAAGTGAAGGAGGGCTGTGCAAAGTCACCCACCAGCCTCACTTTCTCCTCCAGAGCCATCTGGGTCCAGTGGCAAGATATACATGAGGAACACTGGATATGGCCCCAGATATCTGAGGCAATCTGGCTTAAGTGACTTGCCCAGGGTCACACAGCTAGTAAGTATCAAGTGTCTGAGGCTGGATTTGAACTCATATCCTCCTGACTCTAGGGCTAGTGCTTTTATCCACATTGTTACTTAGCTGTCCCCAATCCCCTGTAGGTGATTTATAGGAAGGTATAAGACTTGGACAAGACTTAAAGGAAATGAAAAGGCATAGAAGGGTTAAGATTTGTATCAGTAGAAAAAGCTCATAGATCCATCACAGAATGAGTAGAAAGAACATTGGCCCTGAATGAATCAGATAAACTATTAAGGAGGCCCAAGAAATTCACTACAGTTATAGAAGATAATAATAGGATAGAGATTGGGACTGAAACTGTGATCTCATTGATATAAAGAACTCCCAAATAAAGAACTTCCTCTACCAGGGCAGATTGGCACCTTCTTGTCTTTCTATGTTAGGGATGGGACTTGAACCCAGGTTTTCCTGAGTCTGAGGCCAGATCTCTATTTACTATAAAATTCTGGCTCTCCATAAAAATAATAATATTGGCATTTATAAAACATTTGTGATGGGCAACAGTCAATAAAAAGTCTTGACCTGGTCTGTAGAAGAATCAGGATGTCCTCAACAAACTCCCCAGAAGTCTCTGCCCCTAGAACTTCAGAAAGGAAGGAGAATGAGAAGGAGGGAGAAAGAAGAAGGAGAAGGAGGAGGAGAAGGAAGGAGAAGAAGAAAGGAGGAAGGAGGAGGAGGAGGAAGAGGAGAAGAAGAAGGAGAGGAGGAGGAAGAAGAAGAGGAGAAGGATGAGGAGGATGAAGATGATGAGGATGATTTCTTGGAAAAGTTGCAATGGCATACCCACTCAAAAATTCTTCGATTAGAAACAAAAAAGGGCCAGTATCTTTTCAGTATGTCTTATATTAAGTTTATAGCATGATGTAGGAGATAAAGAAATGCCCTCAGAATCAAGCCCAGGGTTGAAGTCCCTCCAGTGTCCCATACTGACTGTGTAATCCTGGACATGTCACTTAATCTCTCACTTTTTATCCTCTGCAATTCTCCAAGACTATGAGATCCAGAGCACTCATAACTATGATCTGCATTGTTAGAGTAAGCTTCTTTACTCGTAGCTCCTTCTTGTTGTTCAGTTGTTTTTCAATCATGTCTGACTCTTTGTGACCCCATTTGGGGTTTTCTTGACAGAGATACTAGAGTGATTTTCCATTTCCTTCTCCAATAAGGTAGTTCCTTACATCAGTGAAATAAGAAGTTAAATTTTCCCCCTACCCACTCCCAAAAAATTTCTGCCATAACCCTGGATCACCAAGCCAGTGCACAAACACAGAGAGATGCAGGGGCTTCCCTCAGCTGGTCAGAAGAGCTGAGGTCTTGGAAAGGGTCACGAGTTCCACCATACCATTGGAGGGTCTCGTGGTGCTGCTTGGAGAAGGTGCAATACTCTCCAGCTTCATCGATACTCCTAATTGGTGTTCATTAATTTGTAAACTTAATGTTTAATAGATGGAATTTAGGACCTTGAAAAAAAAAAAAACTTCTGCCATGTCTAACACTGTGCTCTTTCTACACAAAGTAGGCACTTTAGAAACATTTCTTGAATGAATTCTTTCCTTCAAATAGCTGACTCCACGAAGAAAATGGTGCTCTATTTAGCAACTAGTAAAGGAACAAGAAAAAAAGGAGGCAATCATTTTGGTTTAATATTTTTGTTTGCATTTTTGTTGCATTAGACCTTGGCCCAGTGAATGAAAAGCCCAGCTCAATCGCACATTTTTGTTATATTTAGGTAGTTGCCTTTGTATGTAAAGAATAAATAAAATATGTTACTTAAATTGAAGACAACAAAACCAACTAAAAGCTTTTTTGGGAAGCATAGCAATTGGCATGTCTTCAATGCCTCCTTTTAAGTCACGAGGGCTCATTTAATTTTCAGACTGTTGTAGCAGGGAAAAGCATCAGAGACAAACAGAAGATTAATAAAAGTTAGAATAAAAGGACATAAAATAGAAAATGCAAAGTCAGAGTCCATGGCTTGCCAATATGAATGGAATTAGAGTAATAATTTGGATGGGTTAGAGGCCAAAGATAAAAGCACAATAAATTCCCAGAAAACTAGATTACCCAGAGCGCCATTGGAAATTAAAAAGCTACATAAATCACAATTGTAGGATAAATGGTATTTGGATGACTTTTTTTTAAGTGATTAAATTTAATTTTTATTTCTTCTAAGGAGGGGCTTGTGGGGAAAAATAAAGAAAAAGAGGAAATCTCTAATAATAAATTAAGAAAAATCTTTTTCATCACAAAAATGTTAAACTCCAAACCTTTTATTTTATTTCCTCCTATTTTCCTAGTATCTTCTCCTATGTGAATTTAGTTCATTCGTTACCATGACAACAGGTTATTTGACAATTCCTCTTACTCAGACAGTTTTGCACTGAGGATAGTTTGAGACTGAACAGTAAAATGGTTTTCCATTTGATTTAGCTTCCATACTTTCTTTCTATTTTAGGGATTCCCGTTTCAATCCGCTGCAGGTTAACAAAGGCCCAAAGATAGGGCACATCACAGTTGTGGTGTGATCAATGTAAAATGAGATGACATTCTTGATGTGAAAATCACCTTCTGAATCATTTGCTGAGGGCCCACTGAGCGGATGACAAGACACTACATTGGTAGAGTTAACAAAGTGTAAGCTGTGTCTGTTTCACTTTGTGCCTCCGTTGTTCCTAATATTCCCTGTTGTGAACTGTGAACACCACAGTTCATGTTCTCATCTCTTCTCACCTGGTCTGCCAGAATAACCTACTAATTGGTCCTCTTACTTTTGGCATCTACCCTCTATGATCTCTCCTCTACACATCAGCCAAAACAGTCTCCTGAAGGCATGAGTCTGACCATGTTGTCCCTGTCATGCTTAAAAACCTTCTGTTGTTCCCTGCTGCTTCTAGAATAAATTACAAAACTCTTCGGGCTGGCATTTAAGGCCTTCCCCAAACCGAATCCCACTTATTTAGCTGTATTTTATATTACTCTTCCTGTGAGTGACTTCCGTATTCCAACCCAATTGGATTACTTGTCCATCTTTGTTCTTCAGCCTTCTGTTCCCCTACTTGTATATGCATTCCTGCAAGGCATTCGCTAGATCTCAAATTCATCTCCTCAGCTAAACCTCTCAAAATCCATATTTGCTTTCAGGGCTCAATGTAAGAACCACTTCCTTTATAAAGCTTTTCCTTCTCCTCCCTCCTTAATTTTCTTTATATTATACTTACTTATCTGTATCATTATTCTTTTTTTTTTTAATTTTTGCAGGGCAGGGAGGGTTAAGTTACTTGCCCAGGGTCACACAGCTAGTAAGTGTCAAGTGTCTGAGACCAGATTTGAACTCAGGTCCTCCTGAATCCAGTTATTGCAGTTCCCAGATAAGAAGAACTTACTATGTGCCAGGCTTTACAGTTATTATCTCATTGTATCCTCACAACAACCCTGGGAAGTACATCCTATTATCATCCCCATTTAACAGATGAGGAAACTGAGGCAAACAGAGGTTAAGTGACTTGCGCAGGGTCACACAACTAGTATTTTATGGCAGATTTTAACTCAGGTCTTGCTGACTTCAGGCTAGTACTCTGACCTCTACACTACCTACTTGTCCCATAGTAAAACTACAAGTTCTTTGAGGTCAGGAAGAATTTTTTTATCTTTCTAATTTCAGCCCCTAACAATCTTGTATTTAGTAGGCACTCAATAAATGTTATTGAATTAAATGACCAGTCTGAGTGATGGGAGTAAGACTCTGTATATCAGAAAAAAAGCACGGTTTGAATGACCTGAAGCTTCACACATTCTCACACTTCAAATTTACTTCCCTCTGAATCAGATGTATAGTTCACTGGAGGAGAAGTGAAGGGCAGCTTGGAAAACTGTTTGAAGATTCCACAGAAGTTCATCCAGAAGCCAGGGGTTTCTCTGCCCAATGGAGTCATTTTTCAAAGATGCCAAAACCTAAGTTAGAAACATAGCAATTTGATTTCCCATGAAGTCTCCTAGTGATTGTCAAATGGAAGGAGCCGAACACCACTCATTTTATAAGACTTTCTTTTCCAAAGACCTTGAAAAAATATGAATGGAATATTTATTGACACCATTATCAGAAAACATCAGAGTACCACGTTGAAAATGTTAGGAGGAATTTCTGCATCTCTTACCCTCCACTTCTCATATAGAAAGTTTTAGAGTTGGAGCGGGGGGGGGGGGGGGGGGGGGGGCAACTAGATGGTGCAGTGGTTAAAGCAACCACCCTGGATTCAAGAGTACCTGAGTTCAGGTCCTGCCTCAGACACTTGACACTTACTAGCTGTGTGACCCTGGGCAAGTCACTTAACCCCCATTGCCTGCAAAAAAAAAAAGAATTGGAGCTGTGACAAATTTAGTGCTGGTAATGTGAAATGTCAAAAAGGTGAAAATGACTATGTCCATTCAAATCTGATCAGAAAGAGGGTTGGGGAGGGAAAACTTACTGAGCATACTATGTGCCAGACTCTGTGCTAAGTGCTTTGCAAATAGTGTCCTATTGGACCCCAATACCCCTAGAAGAGTTATATTTGAAGATGTTATCTATTACTTGTACCTTTATATAAAAGGGGGATCTAAAAGAAAGCATTAATGAATAAGGAAGAAGAGGGATATTAGATGCCTGAAAATTATGGAAGGTTGAAAAGGGGAGGAGAAGAAGAGAAGCATGAAAACTAGAGATGCCAATGACAGGCTTTCATTACCTCCTAATTTTCTGCCTGTGCAGATGACTCGTAAGCACACCTACCCCTATCACTATCACATATAGACCAGATACAAGGTTTACAAGTGCTTTCTTTAGAATCACCCCATTGGATAGTTCAGATGTCATTTTCCCAATTTTTAAAATGAGGAGGTTGGGATTTCAAAAATACACATGACTTCCTCATGGCCATTCTAGTAAGGTGAAGGAGAGCAGGTGGGATTTCAGGTCTTTGGATGAAACACTCATTACCTTTTGTTTCTAAGTCATATGATTATAAAACTAAATCTGGAAGAGGCCTGAGAGGCCCAGAGTCACACAAGCAGTGGAAAAAATTACTAGATGTAGGATTTGAATCTAGATCCCAGGGTAAGAAGCATTTGCCACGGGCATAGGGAATGTCTTGTGCATAATACAAATGGAAGAGTGATTGATGGTCCTCTAACCCCTAATGATTTGGGGTGACAATGTGCTAATTACATTAAGAACCAGTGCTATTTCATAAGACTTTGGAACATTGATTAACTAGACCATAATTGCCCCATTCATGAGAATGCCTTTGAAAATTTAACCTGTAAAATGTTATTAGGCAAACATGCAATGTTCATTATTTGCTTTTGTTCTAAATATTCTAACATGTCTCTAGAATGACATAATTTGAAATAAAGTGATAATGAGCCATTTAAAAAAAATTCAAGAACGATTTATTAAATCCTTATTAAGTTCAATGGTCTGTGCTAGATTTGTGGAAAAACAAATAAGCATTCCTACCCACAAGGAGTTTACATTACTTCCACCTGAAATGAGAGAACTTAATAAACATAGAAAACTATTTTAGGATCTGAAAACATACCCCATCTTCAATTTTTATAAGGCCATGTCCAAAATTATTTGAAAATGTATCTATTCTATCACACATATTTTAAACAAGATTCTAATATCCACTTTTAGTATTTAAAATGCAAGGAACTACAACCCATCCCACAGAACCCTTTAAAGAATATTACTGGGGGGAGGGAGAAAGGGAAGAAGAGAAAGAGAGAAAATAGAGAGAGAAATGGAATTTACTGTTGTAAATGGTCAGAGGGACTAACAACTGATACAAAAGTAAATAGAGGGAGCCAGAAGGTGGAGATTGGAGAGGGAGAAGGCATGAAAAAAAAAGTATGTTGTATGTTTTTCTATTAAATTATAGTTTAGGGGTGGCTAGGTGGCGCAGTGGATAAAGCACCAGCCCTGGATTCAGGAGTACCTGAGTTCAAATCTGGCCTCAGACACTTGACACTTACTATCTGTGTGACCCTGGGCAAGTCACTTAACCCCCATTGCCCTGCAAATATATATAGTTTATTTATAATTTATTCTATTAAATAGATGCTATAAATTATAAATAAAATATCATTTATGCTATTGAATCACAGACACTTTGATGAAGAAAAGAAAAATATGTCCCTAAAAATTTAGCCATTTGTTAATATCCATTCATTTCCTCAAAGGGATTTGGATAGAAAAAGGCAAATCACAGAACACATTACGTGGATAAAGATAAGAACTGGACTTATGATTTCATTAGCATAGGAAAGTCCTGGGTGAAGAAACTCCTCCTGCTGGTGTATACTGTCACCATCTCCATAATCTTGTAGTCCTAGAGAGTTGCCTAGAATAGTGAACTGAAATAGAAATGATTCCTGAAAGTTGTACGGAGACTTAAAAAACCACAAATGAACATTATCTATGATGTATTCTTTTTTAATTGAAGTATCATTTAAAATGTATTTTGTCAAACATTTTCCAATTACAATTTAATCAGGTGAGGCTCAGGAGTTTCACTCCCCTGGCCCAGCACAATGAAAGGTTCAGTGAATTGTCCAGGATTTCATAGATAGTATGTCCAAAAGGCAGATCTTGAGCCCAGATCTTCCTGGCTCTTCTCTCTATCTACTACATGTGATGGATAGCAGATTGTGGCAATGAATGAAAAAAAAGAAAATATTCTTCTTCATCATCATCCATCATCACCATCATTACTGTCCTCAAAACCAATTAGACAGAATACTGTTAGAACACTGAGTAGAGTTCTGAGCTTGGATTCAGGAAATCTTAGCTCCAAATTGGGCCCCAGACATTCATTAGCTGTGTGACTGTGGGCAATGAACAAACTCCCAAGGCTGTAGACAATTATTGAAGACTATTCCATAACTCTCTAAGGAATTATGGATTTACATCGCGGGTAGTATTCCAGATAAGAAGGTCCCTATACTGGGGACAGCTAGGTGTCACAGTGGAAAAAGCACTGACCTTGGATTCAGTAGGACCTGAGTTCAAATCCAGCCTCAGACACTTGACACTTAACTAGCTGTGTGACCCTGGGCAAGTCACTTAACCCTCAGTGCCCTGCCAAAAAAAAAAAAAAAAAAGAAGAAGAAGGTCCTTATATTGATGAAACCACAGGTCTGTACACTTAAGAAACAAACAAACAAATGGTTAAAGCTCCGTTCATCATCTGGCATGGTGGTGCCTACTTGTAATCCCTGCTATCAAGGAGGTTGAGGCTGGTGGGTCTTGAGCTCAGGACTTCTGGGCTGCATTGGGTTAATGCTGATCAAGTGCCCCCACTAAGTTTGCATCAATATGGTGAGTCCACAGGATATAAAGTTGCTACCAGGTTGCCTAACAAGGGGCTGACCAGCCCAGCTCAGGAATGGAGCAAAGCTTTCCTGCTGATTGGAAGGATTGATTCCATTAGTAGCCCTGCATTTCCTGCCTAGTTTCAATAGTGAGAACCAGTCTTGAAAGCAAAACAAAACAGAATTACATTCATCATTAGATAGATTAATTTATACAACAAGACAGATTACGTCTATTGAGTCATAACAACTACATTCAGAAATGGTTTCTATATGAAATGGGTCAATTATATGACATGTCCCAAGACTCTCTCTTCCCATAACAGTATTACAAAGCATAATATCACCTTACTCCCTCTTGTGTGTCCTAACTGCCAGACAAATAGTACTACTCACTGGTGTCCAAGTTTACACACTTCTATGCCTTCACATTCACTATTTCCTCTACATGAGACACACTTCCTTCAGTATTCCTATGAAATACCACACCCCCATAGTTCCTTTTCTAATGTCTCAGCATGGTATAGGGGTATTGTGAATTCCCCAGTTATACCAGAAGGGCATAAAACCTGATAGAATGTTTTTGGTTCTTGATCCTGGTTACATATGATATCTCTTACTTAAAAACTAGCATACCTAAGTATGTACAAGCACATAACCACAAGACCATCTTGGTAGGTAACACGACACCAATATACCCTGAAACTGGTAAAAAACAAAAAAGTCCTAGGTTCTTTGCAACTCTCTTCCACTTCCACAGTGAAAGTGGCAAAGCAGTGGGGAAGATTTCAGTGGCTACTAAAACACACACTCTTAGACCATACGCAAATACTTATTTAACCCTTGTTCTATTCAATGTCTTTGTCCAGTGTCCACTTAGTATGATATGCTACTCAAAGTACTGGACCACAATCCTATTTCTCACAGAAAATGAAGCCAGAAGACATAAGGAATTTATAGCTAAGAATGAAGGAAGACTTACAGGTTCTCTACTGAGATATGAATCAAGGAGCTTGTAGAATTGTGTACTCAGTGTTTATAGGAAATGTTATTTCACAGAACTTTTTGTGATTTCCTCTTATAGTGCTCACAATTATGATAGGCAAACAAATCATCAGGGAAATAATTATAGCTTGTGCACCAAAAGCTGTAGTAGAGAAAGCAAAGAAAATCTAGGAAGATTTGCGATCATCCAAAGTCAACATGTATGGGGTAGCTATATGTAGGGTGCACTGGCCCTGGAGTCAGGAGGACCTGAGTTCAAATCCAGTCTCAGACACTTGACCCTTACTAGCTGTGTGACCCTGGGCAAGTCACTTAACCATCATTGCCTCACCAAAAACAAACAAACAAACAAAAAACAAAGTCAATAAATATGTACCTTGAATATTATAGAGGAAAGAGAATTGAATTTAGAGTCAGAGAACCTGAGTTGAGATCCTGGCTCTGCTGTTTATTATCTGTAGGACCTTAAGGAAATGATCTAATCTCTCTAGGTTTTGGTTCTTCAAATGTAAAATGAGAGGGTTGAACCAAAGGGCCCCTAATCTCCCTGTCAGTTATATCTATGAGCCTATGGTTACATAAAGGCGGGCATGTATGTTCAAAAAAGTTGGAAAATATGATTTGTGATCAAGAAATAAGAATATAAAAGCCAATATATTACTCAGACGTCTCATTCTTGTAAACAAAACTTTTTTTTTAACAAAATGAGAGTTGGAAGGTGATGCATATAGCGAACACTAAACAACATTTCAAAATATGGACAAATATTTTTTCCCTCAGGCAGGGAGTTGTTGGTTACCAAGACAGAATTTATTTCTAAATTAGCTGACCATGTGAGGTGAGATAATCAACAAGTTAAAGTTGTTCAAAACCAATAAGAAATTATAAGAATGTTCGTTAAATCATTGCTGATGTTGTTCATCCTTCATTCTTGAAGAAGACCATGACATCATGGTGATGCCATGACTTGTACTGAATTGGATTTAAGTGAGGGAGGGCTGTGCAAGGTCACCAACCTCACTCTCCTCCAGAGACTTCTGGGTCCAGTAGCAAGATATACATCAGGACGACTGGAAATTATCCTGAATGTTTAAGGCAATTGGGGTTAAGTAACTTGCCCAGGGTCTCACAGCTAGTAAGTGTCTGGGGAGAGATTTGAACTGAGGTCCTCCCAAGTTCAGGTCCAGTGCTCTATCCACTATGCCAGCTAGCTGCTCCTCATCAAAATCAGTAAGAAATTAGAAGAAATAAGCAAATATGAAAATAAGGATCTATGTGCAATTACCAGGGATCTTATTTCAAATAGTTAAAGCAAAAGCAAAGAGAATGATAAATAGACAAATCTAAAAACATTGATTCTGTTACCATATCTTAGAGAAATTTCACTGTTACAAGGACAGCCATTTCAGTGAGATTGCTGCAAGTCTAGAAACCACTTCAGTCAGCAAACACTTGATCTTGTAAAGCAAGGAGACATAATTTCATTCGGAAACCATTATTGAAGAAAATTTTAAAGTGTGTTAATATCATATAAAATTTCTTGATAAATGCAACATTAAATAAGTTTTAAAAAACAAAGATATTTGCTTGCCAAAGGTGTTTGCCACAGTCATAAGGGATAACCTATGCACAATAAAATTGGAAAACAGATTTCTTATAGAAAATGAGATCTTTCAGATATTTCTGTGCATGGATGACATTGTGTTTATTGCATTAAGTTCCAGAACTTCATAGGACCTTTACAATCAAAGTAATGGTTACTTAAAATCAATTAATCAATTAACATTATTAAATGACTACTATGTGCCAGGCCCTGTGCTCTGTTGGGGATATCAAAAGAGGAAAAAAACAATCCTTGCCTTCAAGAAGCTTACAATCTAATGGGGGAGAAAACATGTAAACAAATATATACAAAGCAAGCTATATACAGGATTAATAGGAAATAATTAACAGGGAGGAGGCACTAGAACTAAGAGAGATTGGGAAAAGCTTCCTGTGGAAGGTGGGATTTTAGTTGAAACTTAAGGTAACCTAGGGAGGTCAGTAGTTGGAGCAGAGGAAGAAAAGCGTTCTAAACATGAAAGACAACTGGGAAAAACAAACAAACCAAGAGCTGAGATATAAAGGTACTTGCTCATGGAATAGCCAAAAGGCCAGTGTCACTGGATCAGAGTACATTTTGAGGAATAAGAAATAAGAAGACAGGAAAAGTAGGAGGTGGGGAGGTTGTATGCCAAGCACAGCATTTTCAGTTTGATCCTAGAGGGAGTTTGTTCAGTTGGGGGTGTGGGGAACCTGAGCTTTAGGAAAAATGCTTTAGTGGCTGCCTGGAAGATGGATTGGAGTGGAGAGAGACTTGAGGCTAGCAGACCCACCAGCAGTCTATTGCACTAGTTATGGGGTGAAATGATGAAGGTCTGTATCAGAGTGGTGGCAATGTCAAAGGAGAGAATAGGGTATTGCAAAGGTGAAATCAACAGGCCTTGGCAACAGATTGGATATAGGAGGTGAGAGATCGTGGGGGATTGGGGATGACTCCTAGGTCATAAACCTGAGAGACTGGAGGATGGTACTTCCCTCTATAGTAAGAGGGAGTTCTGTTTTGCACATACTGACTTTAAGATGTCTAGTGGACATCCAGTTGGAGATGATAGTCTATGCACAGATACAAATTACAAATCCTCTGAAACCCAATGGATGAACTTTGAGAATAGTGGCTAAATAGCCACTATTCAGGTAACTGGGTGATGAGCCTTTCTGAACACAGCTAGGGTGGTCCTCAGATGACAAAGCCTAATGGATCATCACAAGATCCATATTTGAAATCTTTACAACTTGGTAGATCCTACCAGAGCTTATGGTCTACTGAGTGGTTTTGAAAAACCCAGGGTCAGCTCCAAGTCATAATAAGGCATGAAATAGGCCTGCAAAAAGGAAAGACTTTCCTAAATTTGTTAGAAAGTAAAAAGATTCCACTCTTGTGAATACTGGTTTGATAGTGGAACTCTAATCAGAGCTTATTAAGACTGAGTTAAACAGAAATGGTCCCTAGCATCAAGGAGCACAGCAGGTCTAAAGAACCTACAGGCTTTGAAGGTCACATTCTTTTTCTTGGAATTAAGCCTCAATTAGATAAATAATAGGGCTGCAATGTGAACAGTAACAGATAAGATACCAGGCCAAGAACAGATGCTATTACTCTGCCTAGCATAATGCCATGCCAAAGAGGGTCTTAATGAATATTTGATGATGATAGTCTGATGATGAGCACTAAGTGTATTCCTAATACATAGTATTATTACCCTACACCCAATTCCAACCTAGTATATGTATCATCTCCTCTATTTCAGGGCATCAATCAATCTGGTATATTGATAGACCAGAACTTATTTATATAAAAATTTCAGTTTTGACTGAACATGTCCTAAACTTAAAAAGAATATAGTATTAGAACTAGGATAACTAGGTAGTATTTATAAGGAAGCAGATCTTAGCCAATAAAAGGAAAAATCTCACAAGCTTTCCAAATGGAATAGATGTGGTCAGTTAAGAACCTGTCACCAGAGGAATTCAGAGATCAGATGCCTATCATGTATACTAGAGAAAGACATTGTGCTGAAGGATGAGTTATATGGATCTTCCAAATCTTAGTATCCTTAGTTAGTACCCTTGTCCTAGGAAGATAATCTAAGGAGTGGCCAGTGGGTAGTGATCAGCCTAGAACCCCGATTACTTTTTCTTCCTTGCCCACCTTCACTGCTGTTCTTCAGAAACTGTTAAAGCCACTAGATAGGGGAAACTCTTCTATCTTTGACAATAACTAGAGAAAGTAAGGGTGGAGATGAGTCAGTTGTTGGCACACAAGTTTAGTCGGTCAGGCACCATTATGCCGAGACAATAGGGACTGATGGCCTTTACTGATTTCTGTCTTTATCTGTACTTCAAGTTTGCTCTGCTTTGACTGCTTTGGAGTAACCTGCTTCCTCACTAAGGGAACTAGTCTCCCCAATGTTCTAATTCCAACCCTGCCTTAGATTCCTAAGGAACAACTCTATTTCTGACTCATCTAAGGGTCTTCCTCAATAAGGAAGGAGGAAATTTTTTAAAGGTATAAACATGAATTGGGCAGGGAATAGGCAGTTTTATCATCTAGACAAAGGGAATACTAAATGATTTTAAAAATCTTGAAATAATTAAAATGAGTTGAAAGGCTAGTAAAGAGGCCATGTGGAGACATTTGCTACAGGGATACTGGTTAGGTATTTTGAATTTCATTTCCACTGAGGATAGCCTGATCAATACCAAATGGATTCTTTTCTTGCCAATGGTTTCTCCCTCTATGAGTCTCTCTCTCTCTCTGTCTCTCTCTCCCCTACATATCTCAATGTTTAGGTGTTCAGTAATAGGAGAGTTATCCCTTGCATTTTGAGACATCACAAAACCTTGCATCAATAGAAAGAAGACTCAAATAGTAGCAAGCACCATCCCAGACACAAGTTCATCTAGGAAGCCATGTGCTCATGGGGAAAGGAAGGCAAAAAAATGGGTGAGAGGCATATTTTGAAGAGCTTTAAATACCAAAGGAGTATTTATTTGATTATAGAAGCAACAGGAAGTCAATGGAGTGTTAGGGAGATTATGTGGTCAGATCTGTGTTCATCTTTACTTTACTTTTTTAAACTTTACATTTTAATGTGTTAACATTACTTTTATAGCAGTATATAGGACAGACCAGGATGGTGAGAAATTTGAGGCAGGGAGAACAATTAGGAGGCTGTTGCAAAAATCTAGATGAGCAATACTAGAAACCCATTGTAACGATTGGAATGACGCCACCTGCTGGAGACGTACTGTAGAAAAGCTCTGCCATGAGGTGAACATCTCTGAGGGCAAGACCATGCATCTTTTCTTTGGCATCAGGAAGTGATGTTTGCTTGTGGGGGGAAGAAGGGGGAGCCTGGCACTCTGACTCACTCTCTCTCTCGTGTGGACTCTGGCAGAGAGCGGAGCTAGGAATGCTCTCTCCCTTTAATCGATAGAGGAATCTAGGCCTTTCTCTCTCTCTTTACCAAATTCTTATTCTCCTTAATAAATGCTTTAAAGTCTAACTCTTGCTAAAGCTTATAATTTATTGGTGACCACTCATTAGATTTTAGATAGTTTAGCTAGAATTTTAGCCTTTAACACCATGAAAGATGGTAAGATTACTGAGTGAGAGTATCAAGGGACAAGAGAAGAGGGTCTAAGATAGAACCTTGGGGAACACCCACAATTAGTTATATATTATGGATGTTGATCTAGGAAAGGAGACTGAGGAATGGTCAGAGAGGGAGTAGAAGAAAAAGGTGACATTTGTATCATGAACACCCAGAGACTAAAGAGCATCCAGGAAATAATGATCCACACTGTCAAATACATCTGATAGACTGATAAAGATGAGGATTAATGTAAGACCAGATTTGGCAATTAGGAGGTTACTGGTAACTTTAATAAAGAGCAATTTCACTTGACTAAAGAAGTTGGAATAAAAATTGCAAAGTGTTGAAAAGAGTGAAAGTATAGGGTGTGGAGAGAGAAATTATGGCCAACTTTTTCAAGGAATTTGGCTGAGAAAGGAAGGAGAGCTATAGGAAGAGATTTTGAGATGTTAGGGCCTATCAGAAGGGTGTTTAAGAATGAGAGATACTGACATGGAAGTGTCATGTGATAAATAGGGAGAAGTTGAAACTTTGAGGTAACACACACAGAAGAGTTTGGAGCAGTAATTTTTAAATTCAACAGAGCAATAGATTAGGATAGGAAGAACAGGAAGTGGAATTTAAGAGGCATAGTCATAAGCAAAATAACTTCAAATATGGATTCCAGATCATAAAGGGGGAATGAAAAGGGAGAAAGAAAGTATAACATGGGAAATGAATGTAATGAATACTATGGCAGGAAATAATGAAAATAACAGATTCAGAGAAACTTAAGAAGACTTCTATGAATCAATACGAACTGAAACCAGCAGAACCAGGAGACTAAGGCATAAAACTACTTCGGTAATATAAAGGAAAAAACTTTGAAAGATTTAAGAACCCAAATCATTTCAATGACTAATCATGACTTTAGAAGACTGATGATGAAGCAGTTTTCCCACCTCTTCACAGAGAGGTGATAGACTAGAGGTGTAGAATGAGACATATATTTTCACACAAACAATGTGTGAATTCATTTTGCATGACTATGTTTGTTTTAAGAGAGAGCTTCTGAGAAGGGGGGCTATTGAGGGGGAGTTTATGGGTAGTGATACTGGTGCAAAAAACTAGAAAAGAAAAGATATCAATAAAAAATAAAAATACAAAAAAAAGGGCAAAAGGTTAAGAAGGAAATATGGACAGGCAGGACAGTTTCATTACTATTGTGTTGTTAATATGCATTTAAAAGTAATATAAAGTTCCCAGTTTTGTGTGTAATCCTTTTTTCTATTCTTTTTTTTTCTGTAAATAGGAATATTCGTGCTTGTTATGTTCATAATAAAATAGAAAAAAATTAAACTTGCCTAGAGTGCTAAGAGGTATAGTTAGTAGTCCAAGACTAAAGAGAAGAGACAAATCAGTAGCACAAAATACATACATGTGTATGTGTTTATATTAAAAGTACTACATGAATTATATATATACATATTTTGTATAAACCTTTTATATACACCCATGTATGTATGTACATACATGTTAAGAGATCCAAATGCCTTCTCTCTCTCTCTCTCTCTCTCTCTCTCTCTCTCACTCACACACACACATATATATACATACACACACAGAGGTTATGTCTGTGATTCCTTTAGAGTAAAAAACTCCCTTCATCAGTGCAGATCAGTATTTTGTAACTTAGAATAAGAAGAGGTATCAAATAATATAATATGACCAAGAAATCAGTCCAGTACCCTCACTAGTGGGTCTTTGTGGGAAGAATGGGTTTTGACTTTTTAAGAAACATGTAAAGTTTAGGTAACCCATCATACCCTTGGTTTGACCTCAGGCTATTATTATATTATTCCTCTTTAGCTATATCCTAGTATACCCAAAGTTGAAAAATAAAGCAATGACATAAGTAAATTTTACCCTAGCTGCATTTTCCATTTTGTTTGTTATATGCTCTGATAGATCACACAGGTAGGCAGCACAAAATGAAATGGAAACATTTTGGATGACAAATTAACCTACTCCACTTCTCTATTATCAAAAAATTGCCATTTCACTTCTTCCCATGGTAGCCCCCTTAATAATCTCTGACTTCAAAGGAAAACCAGAGGGGGTGGGGGAGAAGCCACTCATTCACATTAAGGTTAAATACAAGGAAAATAAAAACAGCCCCCAGTGTTCCATCTCTGTTTATGCTTTTGCAGTAAGCACTTTCTTCAGGTCACTGCTGATGTTTAAATAAAATAATCGAAAGACTCTGCTGATCTCCTTTCATTCTATCTTTCCTCCATGAGACAGTTCTTCTTTTGGAATCTCATTAAATCACATGAACAGCTGCACCAAGTTGTTATGGCAACTAGAATTTTAAAAGTAAATTAATTTTGCTACAAGGTGTTATTAAGACCAGGTAAGGATGGCCTTGAATAATAATGGCTTCGTATTGTTGAGCCAGAATACTAGAGCTCTAATTTAGTTGAACAAGTGTTACTACTTGAAATGAAACGTCCTTGATTTATCACTCTGTGTCAACAATTCTTATAGGAAACCTCATCCATAAATTGTGTTGATTTTAGCATAAATTCTCATATTCAATTTTAATCCCCTATAAAATCACAGAATAGAGGAATTATATTGCCCATTACTTCATTAGTTCCTAATGCACTTGAATAACAATGGCAATTATAATTTTATGATTTCCTAATTCTTTAAAATGAGTAGGACTACTTTCCTAAATTAAATGGCAATTTATCCATAACAAAGGCATAGGTTTACATGTTGTTTACATTTGAGCCCCACAACAGAGAAAGCTACCCAGCAGATGTTGTGGATTCCAGCAGAAGCTGCAACTGAAATGTTTGGCGACTAAGCAAATTGGATATCTTTTGGCTTGGAGTTTTTACACAGGCCTTGGTGTCCTCCAGGCCTGGAATGTTCTCAGTCTTTCCCACTGCCTCTAGGAGTACCTAGCTCTCTTCCAGGCTCAGCTAACTCTGATCACCCCAGTTATTAGTGAACCTCCCCTCACCACCAAATTACTTTGTATTTGCCTTTCAAAAATGTGCATCTAATTACCTTAATGAGCCCTGCTGCACAATAGATCGAAAGCCCTTTGAGAAGAGGAACTATTTTCATATTTGTTTTGTATACCTGGTGCCTGCGTACAAACATTCTATAAATGCTTGTAAACCTGAACTGATTTGAGTTGAGATAATTTTTCAAGCACAGAAGGAAATAGTTATTGGGATTCTTCTGCAACTTCTTCTTTTCTTTTTTATTGGTCATTTTTAACTCCTTAAGTCACTGGAACTCTAATTCTCTAAGAACGAAAGTGAAAGGGTTGAAAAACACTTTAGGAAAAAGACTATCAAATAATTTTTCCATAATTTTGCCTAATTACCAAAATTCATATTACCAAATGGGTAGAGGAAGTGAAAGCTATATCCTTTTGCAAGATGCCCTTTGGAGCAGCACCTAGCCATAAGCATAGATCAAAGGCCTTTTTAGCATACAAAACCAAAAGAGAAGCAAAAGCATTTAATGAAACAGAATAGCATGGTATTATCAAGGGATCCAATGGAACATCGAGTATACATATCACCCATACCTAATAGCTACCTCCCATACCCCCAAGGGAGAAGTTAAGTCATATTCAAATTCAGCCTCAGATATTTCCTGGCTATATGATTCTGAGTAATTCACTTAATTTCTATTTGCCTAAGTCTCTTCATCAATAAAATGGGGTAATAATAGCATCTTCCTCCCAAGGTTGTTGTAAAGATCAAATAAGATAATATTTATAAAGCCCTTAGCTAGTGCGTGGCATACAGTAAGCACTATATAAATGTTAACTATTATTATTATTATAATATTCAATGGATTGCAGTTTGGGCCTTTGGGCTGTCCATCTATTATCCTTTACCTCGTCTTTTTCTAAACCCACAGTGCATTTCCCGGATGATATCCTTTATGCCTTTTTTAGCATTATCCTTGTTAATAGGCTACAGTCTTTTTTTTTCTTCCACACAGGAAAAATTAAGTGGAATCAATCAATCAATATTTCTGGAGCACATTCCCACATGTGAGACACTGTATTCAACTGAATAGCACAGTAAGAGCATAAAGACTTCAGGGACTATAACGAAGTTTGGTTCATTACCTTTCATTATCTTTTTGTGGGACTGCTGCAATAGTCTCCCTCATCGCCTTGCCTTCAGGCTCTTCTTGAAATCCAGCACCCAGCGCAGTGACTGTAGATGCTTCCTGTTTATTGAATTGAATCCATCCTATCCTATCTTCCTACAGTAGAATCCCAGCCATGTCATTCACCCATTTAAAAAGATTCAGTGGCTCCTGTTGCCAATGGAACGGTCCACACTCTCCTGTCTGGACTCAAAGTGGTTCATATAATAGTCCTAAGCCATTTTTTTCCTCCCCAGATTTAACTTCCTCTTGTTTACCCCAAATCTAGGCTCCAGCAAAACAGGATTAGGGTGGTTTATTCAAACAGGCCTGGTGCTTTCCTGCTTGTGTTGTTCTTTCTGCAAGGGATACACTTACCTTGGTATGCCCATCCTCTTTCATATCTCTCTCAGTAAAGAGCCTAAATGCCAGTTCCTCTATGAAGGCCTCCTCTGCCACTCCAAACAGCTAATTCTCTTTCCCACCTTTGAAACCTCAGGTCATTTTGTTAGTCCTTCTCAGTCATTTGTCATACAAAGTTGGCAGGAATGGACTTTTATTTATCTATCTTTTCTTTCTGCTTAATGTGTAAGCTTTTTGAGGGTAGGATTTACTGGCTTTATGACCCTACACAAGTCAGTTAACCTAAGTCTGTCTCATCTATAAAATGGGGATAATCATAGCACCTATCTCTGAATTATTGAGAGGATGAAATAAGATGATAATTGTAAAGTGCCTGCTACATTGTTAGCACTATAGGAATGTTAACTATTATTATTATTATTATTACTCAATAAATACTTGTGGAACCAATATTTGATTTGTTGAACCAAGTCAAATGGATAAGAAAAAATCTGCAAAACTATACTGCACTTAAGCAGTGTAAAGTTGCTATCTGTACAGGGCTAAAATTCTAGCTACACTGTCTAAAAATCTAATGAGTGGTTGCCACAAATTATAAGCTTTAGCAAGAATTTAGACTTTTAAGCATTTATTAAAGAGCATTAGGGTCTAATGATCAGAGAGAAAGGTAAAAATCTATTTCTAAGAGACCCCAGCATCCGACCTGCCATAGTGAGGTCAGGAACCAAAAGGACCCAACGCTTCCTTCCTCCTCCCAGCAGCCCCCTCTCCAACAGGAAACAGGCCCCGCCCCCCCAAGCTAATTGGCTGGCAACTTCGATTGACAAGTCCCACAGGTGGTTTCTATAGAGGTAAGTTCTAGACTCCATACTAAGCTTTGAAAACCCCAGAAAAGGTCACTTCCAGAAGCTCAAGCCACATGGCCTTTTCTCAGTCCAGAGCCCACAGGGTTCCTCCCAGCAGGGGGGCACCATTTCAACTCTCACAGTAGGAAGTCAGTAAGAACTATGAGAAGAAGCCCAGAAGAAGGAATGGTTATTTCAAAGACCTCTTGGTTCATTTCCAGTCTTTTCAGCAATATTCATGCATTCAGTTCAATTAAATAAAAACAAAATACAACCACTAGGTTCGTACTCAAAAACAATGATACCTTTAAGATAGTAATTTGCTGGCTTCTCACTAGTCTTTTGAAGAGCAGATAAATCACATTACATCTTACACTTAACCTCAGGCTCTTCCATTCTGTAGCCAGTCATTACCCCATAAATAGAAGTGTTAGAAGACTCTTTCTAACCCTCCCTTTTGCTTTACCCATCAAAGGAACTTGTTGCCATTACCACATCTTGCACTGTAATTCTTTTAAATCGCTGCTTAGAGGAGGCATTATATGGCCTGTAATGAGAAGTGTAAAATGCATTGTTCTTATTATTGCAATTTGAATAACAAATATGGTGCTGGCTCCAGTAAGAAACAACAAAACACCCCAGACAATAAAAATAATTGTTAACCCATTTTACTAGCAAGCGGCAGCCAAATTATATTTTTATAGATTACAGTGCCAGGCTAGGTAAATGTGCTCACATGTTCCTTGTTAACAAGGTCACTAGTAGAATTTGAATATTTTCAGCAGCTGTTGCTCTCACACCTAAAGAGGGAAACAGCTCCAGCTATGTAGGGCAAGCTAATGTGAATGCTAATAAGTCTAACAGATCTTTTTTTTTTTTAATAGAAGTGGGTAAAACCACGATTCATAAGGCCCCAACATTTCAGAAACCAAAGAAGAAAAGTGATCTGGGCTGAGGAATTCAACACTGCTAACATTGTTTGAATATTTGACATAGTTCTTGACCCATGCTTGGCAATATTTGAAAGCTATAAATAGAGGAACAGGGAGAAAAGAGATTACCGAGAAAGCATATGATTCCATGGAAATGAATTGCACTTCTGGAAGGAAGAAATGAATTAGAATACATTAAAAACAGGCTTTGTTCCCTCTCTTTAATAGAACTATTGTATAGAGGGCAACCAGAGAGTAATGTCTTCTTCTATATGTCAAAGTTAAGTTAAAGTTCTAGCATTTTTACAACGATGTAAATAAGACCACTAATTGAATCAAGCAGAGAACATTACAATTTAATGACAAAGGAGACAGTGCTGCGTCTATTAAAATATTACAAGGTCCTCTCTGTGACTTTTTCCTCTTTTTAATAGGGATGAGGCAAACTGTCTTTATCGTCTAGAAATGTTAAGCCTTTCCCATCGAGTGTGCACTGTGCTCAGTAGGTACAGGCACACTTAGGGCAGTTTACAAGATGGGATGTTAGTGTCAAAGAGCCAGATTCCATTGTGCAATAGGGAGTAGGAAAAACATGTTTTCTACAGTGGAAACGGTAAATGTGAAAGGACTACAGTTGTCCAAAGGTCAGCGTGCTTTCATTAAGGGAGTTCAAAAATTTCCTAAACCACTAATGTTTGGTGAAAATCTCAAAAAGTTCCTACCAGTATATGGTTTAAATGGTCCATCACCACTGACTGGGTAGCCCATTTATCCTGTCCCTCTCACAGATGAGTCTTGGGTCCTAAAGCAAGGCCACATCTCCTTTCATCTCAAGATTCCAGGAGTAAACCTGAGGAATGGGGAAGTTAATTTTCTTTATTTAATTTTAATTTTTTTTTTTTGGTGAGGCAATTGGGGTTAAGTGACTTGCCTAGGGTCACATAGCTAGTAAGTGTCAAGTGTCTGAGGCCGAATTTGAACTCAGGTCCTCCTGAATCCAGGGCCGATGCTTTATCCACTGTATCACCTAGCTGCCCCTAGAAGTTAATTTTCTAAATCCATGGGCTTGAGCACCTACAACTGTGTCTCCTCCAAATTATCACTTGAAAATCAATTGTCAACCAGCCTTCAGGAGTTTTTAGAAAGGGGTATTTACCAAGGTGGTACACTTAGAACAGCCAGTATAAAAACAACCCCTCAAAAGTCTTTAACGTGCTCTCTCAAAAGTACATACAAAGTCCAAGGGAGAAGAGGCTCAAGCTTCAAGAGTACATATAGATGGGGCAGTGGATATAGGTGGTACAGTGGATAAAGCACCGGCCCTGGATTCAGGAGGACCTGAGTTCAAATTCAGCCTCAGACAGTTGACACTTACTAGCTCTGTGACCCTGGGCAAATCACTTAACCCTCATTGCCCTGCAAAAAAAAAAAAAAGAAGAAGAAGAAGAAGAGTACATATAACTAAGGGATAACTCTTAGTTTCTGGCTGCTAGAAGTTATGGGGTTTTTTTCCTCCTATTTGTAGGATTCTCAAAAAGTTCCCCTTAGGCATACACCATGCCTAAGGATTGGGATTTTTTTGTTTGTTTGTTTTGTTTTTTGCTGGATTCCTTTAGAGTCAATAATCTATAATTCAGGCTTTCCTTGGTTCCCCGTACAGACACAGGCACTGGCTGATCTGAGATGCTGCTTGGACACTGATTGGAAAAGTGGAAGTCCAACAACCTCTGAGTCCTCTGTCATTTGCAATTCTTTCTCTGGTAAAGGGGAAGAGTATGGGTGGAGAGGGGCAAGGGGGAGAGACTAAAGACATCTAATGAAGGTCTCTCCTCGCTACCCCCCAGCAGTCCTTCCTCAGGAGGTCTACAGATATACAGGAACACCCTGCTTGTTCCAAATTTCTTGAATGCCTCTGATAGTAAACTATTGTTCAGTCATTTTTCAGTCATGTCTGACTCTTTGTGACCTTATTTGGGATATTCTTGGTAAAGATACTGGGGTGGTTTGCTATTTCCTTCTCCAGCTCATTTTACATATGAGGAAACTGAGGTAAACAAGATTAAGCTACTTGCCCAGAATCACCTAGCTAGTAAGTCTCTGAGGCCAGATTTGAACTCAGGAAGATGAGTCTTCCTGACTCCAGACCTGACAGTGTCCACTTTGCCACCTCCCTGGCCCAAATAGAGGGTAAGCTTTTTGGAAACTTGTGTCTTATTTCATCTTTATATTTCGACAAAATATGGGTAACAACAACTCACATTTTTATAGTCTTTTAAAGTATCCCTCTCATAGAGCAGGCATTTAATAAATGCTCATCGGTTTTCTACAAAGGGCTCTACACACCTTATGTCATTTGGAGGTACTTAAAAATGTTTGCTGAATTTTACTGAATGGAATTCACCCATCTAGAGTACAAAGATATATTTAAGCACCTACTATGTGTGAAGCACTATGATTCCTGTCAAGTGAGATGGGAAGATAAAGAAGAAAATGCCTGCCCTCAAGGATCTGGAATGCTTACTTTTTTTCAAAAGGAGAAGGTAGGGGCAGCTGGTAGCACAGTGGATAAAGCACTGACCCTGTATTCAGGAGGACCTGAGTTCAAATATTACCTCAAGACACTTGACACTTACTAGCTGTGTGACACTGGGTAAGTCACTTAACCCTCATTGTCCTGAGCAAAAAAAGAGAGAGAGAAGGTAAACAATGAATTAACTTAAGCATGTTAACAATGTCCATTTCACGGGTGAAATGAAATTAAGGTACAAGGGGCAGCTAGGTGGCACAGTGGATAGAGCACCAGCCCTGGAGTCAGGAGGACCTGAGTTCAAATCCGGCCTCAGACACTTAACACTTACTAGCTGTGTGACCCTCGGCAAGTCACCTCACCCCAATTGCCTCACTAAAAAAAAAAAAGAAAAGAAAAGAAAAGAAAAAAGAAAAAAAATTAATGTGCAAGTAGTTCTCGATCCAACCCTATTACTATTAGCAAAGGAGAAAAAATAAAGAAAAAAATTAGTCTGCATTGGCTAAAGTTGTAACCCTTGGAATATAAGCACCTTGAGAACAGATATTACATATATTTTGCATAGTGTCTTATACAGAAATGACCACATTTTTCATTTCAGTGATTCCAGAACCTTTGGAAGCTTGGTACTTTTTCTAAGACTTAGTTGAAGATCGTTATGAGTTGCTGTGATCTTTAACATTCCTCACCTGTAGATAAACCCACCCTTTAGTGATAAACTTCTGTGCTTTTCTCAATTTAATTAGTGGAGTCTTCTCATCATAGCTATACAATCTATCATTGGTCCTGTACTCAAGACCTTTCTATTTGGTAGAACCCACCAAAGCTTATTTTCCTAATCCATAGCCTTCAAGAATTTAGGATCACCCCTTGAACCACAATGATGTATTGAAATTGGATGAGAGAGGAGTTTAGGCACATGGGGAGCCGGGAAAGCCCATTGTCTTTGAGATAAGCTGCAACCAAATTGATCAGAGTTAGTATTATAAAATACTTATGGGGAAATTTTTTTTCTAATGATAAAATTAGAAAAATGACCTAGAATCCCTGTCATCATTATTAATTACTGAGACATTAGGCGACCATTTGGTGAATTACATACTTCAGAGGGATGAATAGTCCCCTAGTAAGAATGAAAAAGTTAACACAGCTCCCTGGGAATAAGTAGTTTATGCACGAGAAGAATCTGGCCAACAATTAAAAGTGATAATAATGGTTATATGTTAGGTAATGTAATTTCAGCTTCAAAAGTAGATTTCCCACAGGTATTTTAATTATAATCATAATTAAGTGAAATTTCAAGTTAGTTTAAAAATCTTATTAGAAGTGATATTTTTATTATGTTTTTAAAAATGTATCCTGTGGTTTTCTCACATAATATATTTTCCCTTTAGGGGCAAAATGGCGGGTTTGGTTTTTTTTTTTCTTTTGGTCAGTTGGGGAAAAGGAGTGAATGAACATGGAGGAATTCCCTGACAATTTCATTTGCTTTGACATTTGTTAAAGAATAATAGAGCAGGGGGCAACTAGGTGGCCCAGTGAATAGAGCACCGGCCCTGGATTCAGGAGGACCTGAGTTCAAATCTGGCCTCAGACACTTGACACTTACTAGCTGTGTGTCACTAGGCAAATAAGTCACTTAACCCTCATTGCCCTGCAAAAAGAAAGAATGGAAGGAAGGAAGGAAGGAAGGAAGGAAGGAAGGAAGGAAGGAAGGAAGGACAGCTGGGTGGTGCGCTGGATAAAGCACCAGCCCTGGATTCAGGAGGACCTGAGGTCAAGTCACTTAACCCTCATTGCCCTGGGAAAAAAAAACAAAAAACAACAACAAAAAAGAATAATAGAGCAACATAATTCACAGAGCTCTGAACTTGGAGTCAGAAAGACTTGGGTTCTACTCCTTAGTATAATATCAGCTGTGAGATTAGAAATTAGTACCCTTGGAGACTCTGGCATCTACTTACAGCTTATCTGTGAAGGTATGGAAAGACTATTATCTGAATTGGTCAGGGAAGTGAAATGAAATCACAAGTCCTTGATTTATTGATGTATATTTCCTCCAGAGATATTTAAATGTAGCAGTTTTATAGGAAAAACTGGAAGGCCAACAAATAGATATGAAATGGGACAAGTCTGCTAATGTTTTGAAAGAAATTCATTCTTATCACAAGTGACAATGAAATGTCCACATCTGGACATGACCAACTCAAAACAATGTGCTATATGTGCCCTAAAGAAAGTGAAATGCATGAAAGTAATTGATCAAATAAATAATGAAATCTATACTAGAGTTGGACAATTTAAAAGTAATTAAGGAATTTGCTTTCAAGATTTTTCAAAGAGAAGATTCCAAATGCATAGAAAAGATCACAGATGGCATTAATGTTAGGGTGCAACCAAAAAGATATCAGTAACTACTGACCCATATGTCTATTTTCTCAGCTTCATAAAATCATTATGAGATGGTCAACACAAACATTAAAGGTATCATTGCTACCTACCTACCTACCTACCTACCTACCTACCTACCTACCTACCTACCTACATACATACACACACAGAAGGAGAGAGGAAGAGAGAGGGACGGGGGGGGGGGGGGGGGAGAGAACAAATAACCTTTCCAAAGGACTTGCTATAGCAGAATACATATTCAAATTCACACAACTGAATAACACAGTCAAGAGATCTGGAGAATAGAAGTGATCACCTTAGTTATTGTTTGATGATTATCCCAAAGTATTTGACTCAGTAGAACTGATTAGAGAAAGGTCTGATTCTACAGGATTCCGTAAGTGATTTAATTTTGTGCTCACTGCCATCTCTAAACTCTTGCATATTCAAATACTCCAAGCATCTGTGATATAAGACAATGTGGTCAAGTGGAAAGAAGATACTAGATAAGGAGCTAGAGAACCCGGGTTCTAATTCTGACTCTATTATTTACTCTCTATAACCTAGGTGAAATTCTTTAATCCATATAGGCTTTAATGAATATATGATTGACTATATGACCTTTATGGTCCCTTCCAGGTGTAAATTCTATGACTTATGAAGACATGGTATAGAACTAGAAGAAAATATAATTGTCCTGAATCCCAGAATAAAAAGCCCTAGTTCACGATGCTCTCCATGGTACTCTGTCTGAATTCCAATTTTAATAATTATTAGACTATATTATGTGATCTAATTTTGTCTAGTGACAAGACATGGGATTTCTTCATTTACGTTAAATATTGTGTTCTCCTATCCTTCCCATTAAGAGCGTTTATGACCAGGGCAGCTAGGTGGCACAGTGGATAAAGCACTGGCCCTGGATTCAGGAGTACCTGAGTTCAAATCTAGCCTCAGACACTTGACACTTACTAGCTGTGTGATCCTGGGCAAGTCACTTAACCCCCATTGCCCTGCAAAAAACCCCAAACAAACAAAAGAGTGTTTATGACCAGCTGTTATGAACCGCTGGATAGAAAGGGTCCTGCAGAAGTGGGAGTGCTAGATGAGCAATGGAGGTAAGGAAACTGATTTGTCTAATAATCTTTACTTTTTTTATAAATGAGCTGT
Source organism: Dromiciops gliroides (assembly GCF_019393635.1). Taxonomy (NCBI): domain Eukaryota; kingdom Metazoa; phylum Chordata; class Mammalia; order Microbiotheria; family Microbiotheriidae; genus Dromiciops; species Dromiciops gliroides. The sequence continues at coordinate 76,475,046 of NC_057865.1, read as the reverse complement.
GAATTCTCAGCCAAACTTCAGTAACAAATTATGGCAGGTAGCCATCCAATGACCAGCACAAGTTATTGCTATACTTTATGGGGTGGGGAGAGGTTGGGAAAAAGAAGCAAGAGAAAAGATCCATATGTAGATAAAATTATTTTACTTTTTCTTGATTACTTCACAAAGTACCTCTTTCAACAGCAGGAAATATAGAAAAATTCTGATCCAAATGAAAGTAATAAAATAATATTTTTATTATTCTGTGGGACATTATTATAATTACCTAAAAAGAGTAATACTTTGGTATTCTGGTGGATCTGTGATCTCATCTATTTTAGTCCTCCTTCCAATGGGGCACATAGCAAACTATCTAAACCTTTTCATCCTCTGTCCTCTGTCCTTGTCCTTCTATAAATCTTCCATAGGGACCCATCCAACATGCTGTGGCCCTTCCTTGAGATCACTTAGCATTAAGTGATATGATGGAACATGTGGACAGTCCATCTGTGATTCTTCACTCTAATGACATGTCAGGCTCACCTCCTTTTTCAGTTATGCATTTCTCTGATATCATTTATGCCATTTCTTGTGTAGAAATGTTCATTGCTATACATTATTTGTACTTATCATGGGCCTCTCCATTATCTTTGGATGAATTGTGGCCTTGGTTCTTTGGAAACTATGATATTACATGACTTGCAATTATTCAACATCACCAGAAAATTATTGTTGTTAAAAAATGGGCCTGAGTTTCAGGGAGAAAGATTGGGGTCATTAAAAGGACCACATAATTTCCCAAAGGCAAATCCAGCCTGCCATACTCCTCTGGTTCAGTTGTGGGCTAGGCTCACTTCCATTTTGTAGTATCTATCCATCTAAAATGTATATACTGATAAATGAACTACTTGGATTGTCCATCCCATTTCCTGAACAAAAGACATTTTTAATCCAGTTATGGGGTTTCCTTGCCCTTTGTGAATATTCTTGAGTGATCGTGGATCTGATTTTGGAGACTCTGCAATATTCTGGGGCTTGATAAAATCAGCATAGTTATCTGCAAAGAAGAATATCTGAATGACCTCCTTATCTGTAAAGAAAAATCACTTAATTATCAAAGTTAGATAAGTGAGATGCCTAAAAAGCTAGGAAATGTATTTTGAAAATGCATGACTTAAAGCAAAACATTTTTAGAAGATTGTCTTTTTTAAAAAAAATTCTGCTCAATTCAATTAAAAAGTATAAAATGCCTAGCCTCCTCTCTACAATGCACTTCACTAGATGCTAAAGATCCAAAAACAAAAATGAAACAACGTCTGCTCTCAGCCAGCTTACATTCTAATTACAGGGATGGTGGGGGAAGGGAGATTTAAGACATGAAAAGATAAGTATAATGCAAATATATACAAATATGATGCAAATACAAGTATAATGCAATACAAATACAATTTGTTGATAGCAAAATAGTAAGAAATGAGGGCAAAGAGGTCAACATGGTATTCTAGGAATATGAGATGGGAGAGATTATTTACCATTGGGAAGGATTGGGTAAAGCTACACAGTGAAATCTCAGCTTATATTTGGGGGTAGGGAGAAACTATTATGAATTGAAACGATAAGGGAGTATAATAACAACAATAACTAGACTTTATATACCTCTTCAAAGTTTGCAAAGTGCTTTACAAATGTTAACTTCCTATCCTGGAAATTAGGTATTATCATTATCTTCATTGCACATGTGAGGGAACTAAGTAAAACCAAGGTTGAATAACTCATCTAGGGTCTTGTAACTAGTTAAGTATCTGAGGCTAGTTTTGAACTTATAAATTCTGAACTCCTCGGGTTCAGTTTACTGTATCACTTAACTGCCTCTTTCTACTTATATGAAAGGCACAGGGATAGGAAAATGGTATCTCAAGAATGAGAAATAGCTAATGGTCCCATTTGACTAAAAAACAGATTTCTTGGAAGGGGAATAATATGGAAATTAAAACTATTATGTTTTCTATTTTTTTAACTCTACTCAGAGCATCACTTAAAAAACTACCTCAAACAAGACAAGACTAACCTTACCATGGGGTAAGTATCCTAAATCTTGCAGGTTAACAGCCCTTACATCCACCTCTGCCAGCCAAAACATACAGAGTTGGAGTGGATAAAGTGCTGGATTCAGAATAAGGAAGACCTCTTTTCAAATCCTATCCACATGGCCCTGGGCAAGTAACCTAACCAGATGACTCAGTTTTCTCATTTGCAAAATGGGGATAATAATAGCACCTTGTGATGATTGAAATAAGATAATATTTTCTATTTGACTACAGTGTCCTAGAGAGCAGGGACGGTCTTTTGTTTTTCTTTTTATCCCCAGTGTTTAGTACAAGGCCTGACAGAGAGTAAGCACTTGATAAATATTTGTTAGCTGAAAATGTCAACAGCTTCAGGATGGGCAGATAATGACAATAACACCTTATGTTTTCTTGGGATCATCACCATTTTAGAGCTAAGGAAGCCAAGGCTAAGGAGCTAAGTGTTTTTGCTAAAGCCGAGTAACTAATACTAGGACAAGAACCCATATCTTCTATCTTCAAATCCATTGACTCCCTCTTGATAAATGATCGAATGATAAAGATCCTCAATGTTTCTTAAAGGAAAATAAGAGATCTTCAGATAAATCCCAACCCTCCTAAGACCATTTTAATAGAAAGTACCTCAAACAGATTGTTTCCTGGTTCCAGTGATACAAGGGACTGACATTGGACTGACAGTTTCTTATGGATTATGTTTAAGTTTCATAGTCTTGATGTGAGTGAAGTGAGAGGAAGGAAGAATAAGATCACCTCCTCACTCTAAAGATTGGTTTCTTAAACTAGTAGCAAATTCACATCAGGGCCTGGAAGAAGTAGAGTTTGCAGTAACAAGAACTTCCAGTGTGACCTCAAATGCCTTTATCTCATCAGTTCATTGGTGGGGAATCCTGGCACATTCATTTCCTTCCCCACTGGGTTGTGGTGAACATGATGTTGGGAGAATGGATCGATCTTTCCTAACCTTAAGACAATATTTGCCTGTATTGAAAAAAAAATTTTTTTTTCTTTTCTCAGCTGTGCCTCATGCTCTGCCAACATTTGTGATGGGGAAATAACACCTACCAAAAGGTCTGAGATATCATTATCATGGGAACCATTCAGTTTTGCCTTGACTATGGTAATCTCACACTGGCTCTTACTCCACTATTGGGACAGAGATATGTAACAATTAAAGGGAGAGGCCTGAATCCTTGTGGAAGACACACTAGAGAAGAATTAACAACTTAAAATAGGACACATGATAGAGGAAACAAATAATGAATGAAACTACAAGCTCAGATGGTCCCTATTTCCAATAATCAGGCAAGAGTATAATATAAACACCAATCAATCACCAAGCATTTATTAAGCTTCTACTACGTGGTAGGCATTATGCTAAATGCTAAGAATAGAAAGACAAAAGTAAAATAATACCAACCCTCCAGAACCTCCATTGCAACATGGCAGACAACATGGTCTCATGGTCCTTGAGAAGCAGTGTGACGCAGGGGAAACAGTAAGGGATCTTGTGTCAGAGTACCTGGATTCAACCCCAATATTTGTTCATTATTAGTTGTAAGACTGGGGTCAAGTGATGTGACCCCTCTGGGCCCCAATTTCCTCATCTGTAAAATGAGGAAGTTAGACTTTGATGCCCGTCCAGTTCCCGATTTATGATCTTATGTACATATGTAAGTCTATTAACACAGACCCAAGCTAACCTTGAATAGGAAGCTCTTTAAGGGAAGAGGAGAGGTACAAAGGAAAGCCCTTCTGCAGAAGGTGAGTCTTAGAGGAAGCCAAAGAAATAGAGGTGAGAAGGAAGAGTGTCTCAGCAATGGGGGGGCAAAAAAAAAAGGGCCTGGAGAAAGGAGAATACACTTTCTGTGTGAGGATCAGCAAGCAGGCCAGCCATTAGACTGCAATGTGGAGTGCTTGGAAGGGAGTTAAAATGTGTAAAATGTTTAGAGTTAGGCAGGGGACTTACTGTGAAGAACTTTAAATGCCAAACATATTTGATTCCAGAGGTAATTGGGAAGAGTGTGGAAATAAGCAGGGCTGATTTTAAGATATATTAATTTTGGCATTAGTAGGTAGAAAGCAAAGAAGCAGAGGCATGTATGTTTTTGGAAGGGAGAGATTGGGATCAGGATCTGTGACTTCATCATTGTGGTAAACTTCCAGTGTGGAATCCCATTCCACCTATGCACGTCAGCATCTCTTAGGGCTTCCCTTAGGCAACGAGACATGAAATGATTCACTTATGGTCCCATGGCCTGTATGTCTCAGAGGATTTGAACCCAAGTCTTCCTGGCTCTAGAAGAAGATCCCTAATCACTGTTTCAACATTGAACCATGGAGATTCCAAAACATCGTATAATCCAAAATTGTTTAACCCTGAAATGCAGTCATAATCTCAAATTCTCAAGACATTAATTAACTCTCTTGTCCAGCTATTCCTCAACTCCCTCTTAAGTTCACACCAAAGTAAAGGATGTCAGGAGCTAAGTGGACTGTGAAGTGGAATAGACAAGAAGTAAGTCACAAGTCAAGGAATCTCCCTCTAGATGATTGAGATATGACTCTAAGGGGTAGCAAGAAGAGCCACTGCTTGGAGGCCAATGGTACTTTTGTTTTTATTGTAGGTGAAATGTCTGCCTGCTGGAGAAAGAGGGGAGTTTGGCAACTTTGATATGTTTGATGAAAGGCACCCGATGAATGTAAAATATTATTGTACATTATTACTCACTGAAATACTTTGTGGCAAAGGAAGATTCCTATAGCCAACTGGCTATATAGTCTCTTATTTTGAATAACGTGTGTGTCAGCCAAGTAGACATATGCCTTAACAGCTTCTAATTATTTCTACCGTTTGCTTACTTATTTGCATTAAACATGACTTTAGTCTTTTGCATATTCATCCAAAATCCACATTCCCTTATCCTTTGGAGATCCTTTCTTCAATCACCACTGCCAGGGCCATGGGGATTTTTGTACAAACAATGAGCCCTTCTGCACAGCCTCCCTGGAAGCCCTGGGCTCCCTGTTCTGAGTTTCTGCTGATCTTTCTTGGCAGCAGCAAAGTTTCGATTGCTCCATGCCCTGACTTGTTTTCTTATGCTGTGGGTCAGGTTTAACCCAGCTCAACAAGGACTCCCCAGGTGCTTGGCAGATCCGTGCTGAACGAACTCCCTTCTTCCAGTGGCAATGAAGTCATCCTCAGGTGCTTTAGTGGGAACACCGTTAATTTCAGAAAGAAGAAAGTGCCCCACACAGGGGTAGGACTGTGATTATGTCTTTTCGGATACAGTGGAAATATTCTGTCATTGCAGAGAACAAAGGAATGTTTCTAGGCTTCTTTTTGCACTTTACAGATGCAATTCAAGGAAAAGGTTTTTTTAAAGCCATATTTCCCAATCGGGGCTTTCTTCATAGTGTTTCCCCATAAAATATACAGTGATTTGGATTTCAAGGGGGAAGTACCACAAACAACCTAGAGTACTTTGTTAAAAAAAAAATGCTTGTAGAAATCCATTGAATAGAACAACTATCATAATAATGCTGGAATATCAATAACAATAGCTAGAATTTGAAGTTTACAGTGTTTCCCATATGTTATGTTATTTGATCCTTACTACAACCCTGGGAGATATATGCAATGATTATGCTCTTTTTACAGATGAGGAAACTGACATACAGAGAGTTTAAGTGCCTTGCCCAAGGTGAAAAAACCGAATCTCCAAGGCAGGATTCAAACAAAGTCTAGTATTCTATTCACTACACCACCTAGCTGCCTAGGAAAGGTAGTAGGATAGGATACCATACCCCTACTCAAAAGACTTTATGTTACTTCTAGGATAAAATATAGACTCCTCTGTTTGAGACTGACACTCCTTCACAATAGGACTCCAAACTTTCTTTCTGGATTTATTTCTGCTTAGTTCTCCCCACGCTCTAAGATATTTCAGCCCAACTGGCCTTCTTGCCAAGTCAATTCTAAGAGTACATCTCCCAACTCCATATATTTGAATTGCTTCTCTCTGTGTTGTTTAAAATCTAAATTGTGGTCGCCTTAAATTAGAAGCTTTAGCACCAGTCTTTGGGCATTAAGCATTTATTAAAGCATGCCAGGTATTCACCTGGAGTTCAGAAAGTTAAGAAAAGGCCTATCTAACTTGGAGTTCCAGCCTGGTTGGGTTCCTCCTTAAATCCTCTACCAAGAGCCTGCTTCAACCATGGACTCCCCTCAAACTGAGTGTGGAAGCTTTTTATAGGTCCAGAGCATAGGAGGTCCTTACATACTGCTTCAAGCTGATTGTTTAGCTTCATCCAAATCCATTGGTTCACTGGACTTGAAGGTGGTCTTGAGTTAAGTTCAAAGTCTTTAGATTCTGAGAACAATACCTTCTTAAGGGCTAGCCAGGTGTGTTTATAATCTAGCTAACTTGAAGTAGGCTAATCACTCTTACTTAAATCAATCAATTTAGATTAATCTCCAGGTGAGCCTTTGAGTATCTGCTAAATCCCATTATTTTATCACAGCTCCCATGCCTAATGTGCCATCCCTCCTCATTTCTGACTCTTGCAGCCCTTAGCACCTTTCTATGTTCAGGTCAAGGGCCATCTCTTATATAAAACCTTTCTTAATCCCTTCTACACCCAAAGAATAACACCCCCCCAAAATAAATCACTTTGTTGATATTTACATATATATGTACATTTTGTCTCCCCTCAGTACAACATAAACTCCTGTGATGTTTAAAATCTATGTTGTGTGATCACCTTAAATTAGAAGCTTCAGCACCAGTCTTTGGGCATTAAACATTTATTAAAGCATACAGGTATTAACATGGAGTTCAGAAAGTTAAGAAAATACCTATCTAGCCTAGAGTTCCAGCCTGGTTGGGTTCTTCCTCAAGTCCTCTTCCAGGAGCCTGCTTCAATCAGGAAGTCTCCAGAAAGCTGATTGTGGAAGCTTTTTATAGGTCTGGAACAGAGGTGGTCCTTACACACTGCTTCAAGCTGATTGGTTGGCATCATCCAAATCCATTGGTTTTGAAGGTGTTCTCAAGTTGAGTTCACAGTCTAGCTTCTGAGAATAATACCTTCTTAAAGGATAGCCAGGTGTGATTACAATCTAGTTAACTTGAAGTAGGCTAATTAGCAGTCAATCACTCTCACATGATTCAATCAATCTAGATTAATCTCCAGGTGGGTCTTTGAGAATCTGCTAAATCCCATTATTTCATCACGCTCCTTAAGAATAAGGACTGTTCTATTTATGGTTTTGTTTCCCCACAACATAACATAGTATCTGACACATAGTAAGCACCCTATAAATGTTTATCAAATTGAACCAGACATGTCCTAGAATGAAAGAAGGAAGAAGAAGATGGAATGTCTAGGTTCTTTGAAGTTGTTGTTCCCATTTTGGGATTTTCTTGGCAAAAATACTGAAGTTGTTTGACATTTCCTTCTCTAGCTCATTTTAGAGAAAAGGGACTAAGGCAAATAGGGTTAAGTAACTTGCCCAGGGACACACAGCTATTAAGTATCTGAGGCTAGATTTGAATTCATGAAGATTAATCCTCCTAATTCTAAGTCCAGTGTTTTATCTTGTGATACCTAGTGGCCATTCTTTGGAATACTGTGGGTTTTTTGTATTTTTTTTAAAACTTTTACAAAGCCTAAAGGAAACATAGGCAAGCAGCTAGTCCAAGAAGGAAGTAGTGATTAGATAGATATTCTTAGGAAATTTACCAAATGCTATTTCCCATCCCAGACACATTTCTTCCTGTCTGAGTCATAAAACTTTTGGGTAGGATTTCACCAAATAACAGATACATTGAATAATCACATTTGCCACTGGAAACTCTAAGGCAGTTTTCACTACTCCCTCTGCAATGTTGATGGTGGTGGTGGTGGTAGTGGTGGTGATGATGGTTGGTGATGATAGTGGTGGTGATGATGTTAGGAACATGAACTTCTTTTCCTCTTCCTCTGATCTCCTTTCCATCGTCATACTCATTTTTCCTCAGTGGTGTGGTATAATGAAAAGATCAATGGATAGGAATAAAAAGACCTTAAGCCTAGTCCACATTCTATAACTAATTAGTTCAATTTTCTCAGATTGCTTAAATTTTCTGTTCTTCAGTCCCCCAATCTAGAAAATGAGGAGTTTAGACTATATGAGGTCCCTTGTAATTGAAAGTTTCTGTAATTGATCTGCTTTTCTTTCTTTTGCTCCATCTTACTTGCTGATGTTTTAGACCTGGCAATGACAACAAAAGGACCCATTAACATTGCTTAGCTAGGTCCCATTCCATGTATTTTGACCTCATATATAGAGACAGTGTACCATTAATGGATAGCAAGCAGAACTTAGAGCCAGAAAGAGCTGGGTTTGAGTCCTTTTTCTGACCCAAATAGGTTGTATGACCTAGAGCAATTCACTTAACTTGTAAGTGCAATAGGTCACTCTCTTTAGACTACAACTTTCTTTTTTTTCAAAGTAAATGCTAAAATTATTTCACTTAATATTAAGTAGGGTGCAAAAGAAGTTTGATGGCAATTGAAGAGGTTTAGCAGTAGAAAAAGGTTAAACTTTATTAACATCACAGTCAGGGAAATGAACTCCAGGAAGAAAATGAAATATAAGAGTATGGGAAGCAGAGTGCTTATTTTTTTTTATTAATTGCTGAAACAAGAATGATTCATTGTGGAAAATTGATGAGCAGACTGGGTCAGTTGAGGATAAGAGAATATTAAACATTTGGAAATGATCTCCTTCAACCTGTAGTGTGCAAGGCAAGTCTCCTGTTGGTGAGCAGGGAGCTTCTCTTTCATCATGAAGAAGGTGATGCTCATCCTCTTGCTGGGGAAGGTTGGAAATTGAAGGATCACAGCCAGGGAGACTTGTGGCTTAAGAATTCCTCCCTAGAAAAATGTTCAGAGGGAAGAATAGGAGCGAGCACAAAGATGAGAGTCCACCAGACAGAGAATCATAGGACCAGCCTTTGTTCCTGGAAGTGGGGGGCCAGGAAAAAAGATGGGTGAGACAGATGATGTGAATGGAATAGGCTGGAATCTGTAAATGAGGGAGCATTGCAGAACATTGTAAAAGGCAAGAGTTCCAGGAGTGTATTCCAGATACACCCCAACCCTAGGCACAGGGCCTCTCACTTGATGCTTCAGTGATTCTGGATAGGTTTGCAAATAGAAATCATCTTCTTCCTTTACACAGGAAAGCAGGAACACAGAGTCACAGGAGGCCACATTCCTCCTCCTTTTTCTCCTCAAAAAGGGGGTATAGATTCCCAGGCTCCACTGAGGTAGTTGACTCACATCCACCTCCCAATACTGTCTGCCTGAGCAGAAGACCTGCGTAGCAAAGACATAATGGCAAGGACAGTCCTTAGGATGGTTGATCTCCATCTGCCAGTCTTCTCCACCCTTCGCACTCTTCAGATCCTCAGAAACAGTTACAGAGGAAGTAGCTGATGTGGGATCCATTGTGATGTCCACTCTGAATTGCTTCAGCATCTCTATTACAACAGGGATGGGATATTCTTTCAGACCTGGTGTGACAGCCTTGGCTCTTTGGGACAACAGTGAGTCACTCCTTCCCAGCAGCTGCTTGACATCCTGTAGCAGGTCCACATTGGGTTGGTGGGCAGCTTCCTGCAGATCCAGCATGAGTGTCTTAAGCTTCCGCGTATAATGGCAGATTCTGTCCTGGCGTGCCCTTTGCTCTTGTCTTATCCTTTCTTCACATTGGGATTCTTCCTCCATGAGGAATTGGTGTAGTCTGCAGTATTCTCCTTGCATTATCCAATGCCAGTCTACAACAGGTCTTTCCTCCTTATCAAGAAGTGTTGCAACTTCCTCCAAATGCTTCTTCAATTGACTCAGGGTGTGCTGGAGCTTCTCCCTGCATCTGTGAGCAGCCTCTCCTGCAGGAGAGAACACGTGAGCCCCATGCTCTGGGCTTTGGGAACATCTCACACAGACGGCTGTCTGGTCATCTTCACAAAAGAGCTCGAGGTCTATCTTGTGAGTGGCACACTGCCTTTGTCCTTCAGCATTCTGCAAAAGCTGGCAGCTGAGCTCTTTGCTCAACTCAGTCAGCTGTGCTAGGTTCCTGTTGACTCCGGGGAATTCTCTGAGCTGGGACACTTGCCTGCATTTGGGACAAGAGAAATCGGTGGCTCCATGTCTCCAAATCAAGGAGAGACATGCTTTGCAAAAACTGTGCCCACACTCTATGGTGACTGGCTCAGAGAAGGAGCTCCTACAAATACCACAGGTGATTTCCTTCTCCAGTATTTCCGTAGCAGTTGCCATTCTTTTTCCAACTGCTCCTTTTCTGGAGGAACTGAGAGGAAAAGACTTCAGTACCACTGAAAGCAGTGCTTCTGAACAGATGCATGCTCTGCTTTTATAGGAGATAGCCCCACCCCCTTGAGGGCCTCCCACAGTAGGTGTAAATTCCCCAGGCGTGAAAACCTCCAGGTCAACCTGTGAACTCTTGCTGCCACAACAGGGTTCACACTTCTGGTTGACTCCTTTGAATGGATGGGGTTCATTCACCAAGCTGAGAGTGCTCCTGTGTTTGTGAGGAAGGAATACTATGGAAACATGGAGGTTTAGTGTAATGGAATTTTTTAAATTGAGAATTTGATTTTCCTCAATTACATGTAAAACACAAATTGTGACCTCAACTTTTTTAAAACTTTGTGTTCCAAATTCTCTTCCTCCCTCCCTCCCCTCCTCGCCCCCGTCAAGCAACTCAGTATAAGCATGATCTTAGTTCCAGAAGACAGGGGTGCTTCAGCTGATTCAGAGCCTCTGGGGGTAAATTTCTCCGGCGTGGCCAGCTTGGTTCTGGATCTGTGTCAGTGCCACTTGCAGGGTTGGGTTCCCCAGACTACAACTTTCTTTCTTTCTTTCTTTCTTTCTTTCTTTCTTTCTTTCTTTCTTTCTTTCTTTCTTTCTTTCTTTCTTTCTTTCTTTCTGTTTTTTGTTTGTTTGGTTTTGTTTTGTTTTGTTTTGTTTTACAGGACAATGAGGGATAAATGACTTGCCCAGGGCCACACAGCTAGTAAGTGTCTGAGGTCAAATTTGAACTCTGGTCCTCCTGAATCCAGGGCGGGTGCTTTATCCACTGAGCCACCTAGCTGCCCCTAGACTACAGCTTTCAAAGAAGGTGCTGACCAGCTTTTTGAGAGCTTCCTCATCTGGGAGTTGCATGTATCAATAAAATCACAAGTCTAGTCCTTACTCCCATATGTACCATTTCCCAATTACTTTACATACTTTTCTAGACTATTTGGGGACTTGGTCTGATGATTCCATTTGGTAGTACATGTTTTCTATTGCTTCATACCCTCATTTGTTGTGGGGATTTTTTTTTTTTGTATTTGGTTTAGAATGAGAGACTTAAGGTGAACACTATATATATATATATATATATATATTGGTTTATCTGTATTGAAAGAGCAGATTGAGGAGATAGCTAGGTGGCTCAATGGATAAAGCACCGGCCCTGAATTCAGGAGGACCTGAGTTCAAATCGGACCTCATACACTTGACACTTACTGGCTGTGTGACCCTGGGCAAGTCACTTAACCCTCATTGCCCTAGAAAAAACAAAAAGCAGGTTGAATTGAAAAGATCTACTCAGAGTCACAAAAAACTTGGTCTTCCTGACCAGTTGAGAAAGCAGGCAATTCCTATAACTGGAACATAAAGGGTTCAAGAGTTGAGTTATTTTACAACTTCCTTCCTTCCTGAAGAGAGACCAATAATTCACTTCCAACTTTATAACATCATAAATTATCGCCTTCCTCGCTTTGAAAGATAAATATCATAACTTGACTCAGCTATCATGTATTCTGTCACTCCATAAATACTAAAAGTAGATGAAAACATATAATTTGTAGGCAAAAGAGAAGCCTGAGTTATACTAGAGCTGATTCTCTCACCTGCAGAGACCCGTGGAAATGGAAGGGGCTTGTTCTTTTCTTTTTGTCCCTTTCCCTCAGACTTAAAGCAGACTCCCTCAGGCAATGAAAACCTGATTTACATGAATCCTGTCAAATTACTGATACCCCGAGAGCTTAAATGATTTTTCCCAAGGTCACTTGGGTAGTAAATAGCAGAACTAGGATACAAAACCATTTTTTTTTTTTTGGTAAGGCAATTGGGGTTAAGTGACTTGCCTAGGGTCACACAGCTAGTAAGTGTTAAGTGTCTGAGGCCAGAATTGAACTTGGGTCTTCCTGAATTCAGGGTTGGTGCTCTATCTACTGTGCCATCTAGCTGCCACCAAAACCAAATTTTTGACACCAAATTCAGTGATATTTCTAACTCTACCACATCGACTTTAAAGGAAATGTGGGAGGACAGGAATGATGTGTCCAGGTGAAATCTACAGTGGTTACTACAGTAACCACTTCTACTGTCAGACCTTTTACCAGAGCCACAAATATGTAGCTGAAAGACTACAGAGAAGTTCATTTTCTCCCCCTTTCTTTGTATCTCCAGCATGCACAGTGCTTGGCACATAGTAAATGATTAAGTATATCTTGAGGAAACTAGGTGGCCCAGTACATAGACTTGGAGTCAGGAAGACTCGAGTTCAAATCCTGCCTAAGATAAAGTCAGGAAATATGTTTAAAGCCTCCACTTGTTATTGGCTACATAAAAATGGACAAATAAAACATCTTTGAGTTTCAATTTCCTCATCTATGAAATAGACCTACTAGCATTTGGACTACTTACCTCATATATCTGTTGCAAGGAAAGTCCCTCAGGAAACTATAGAGAGCTATATAAATGTGAGCTATTATTATCTTTGTTATAGGAAGCTTTGAGCCTTCATTGAAGCACTTGTGACTACATGCCACGAAACATGGCATTAAAAGTAGATGCATTTATAAAAAAAAAAATAACATTCTGAGTGTGCTAAGGGCATGACCTGGGCACACCTATTAAAAAAAAAATCTTTCCAAAACTTTTCTTTGACTCCCAATAGAATCCATTTGTATCCTCCATATTCCAGAGGAGTTTACATTGGTAAAAAACAGGTAAAGGGGAGTATCTAGGGCAGGGGATATCAACCTTTTTTTTTTTTGTCTCAAAGACCTCTTTTCAGAATGATGTGTTTTTTTGTTTTTTGTTTGTTTTGTTTTGTTTTGCTCCTCTCACCAGGAAAGTGAAATATTAGCCATTGTGTGGCTAAGAACCAATGCACTTGGAGGAGTCAGGCCCAACCCCACAGTCACCCTAACACAGATCCAGTCTCAGGAAGTCCTCCCCAGAGAAGGAGACCCCCAGAGCCTCTGAATCAGCTGAAGCACCAGTGTCATCTGGAACTAAGCTCACAGTCTGGTGAGTGGGCTGAGCCCTGGGCAGGGGAGAGACTATAGGGGTCTATGCTGGTGCTGAGGCAGAACTTGGATTTTACACCCCTGCTGAGAACCAGGAGGTAGGCTCGAGTAGCAGGGACCCAGGTGGGGGAAGGGCACAGGCTCCTTGGAGCTAATAACCACAACACACAAAACTGGTTGATTAGCAAGTTGGTCTGGGGTAATCTAGGACCAGAAAACAGGCCAGGCAAGGGAAGAACCTGATTCTCCTTAAATCATACCACCTGGGACTTTGGGATACTGCAGCCTGGAAACAGTGCCCCACTTTAAGGAGCTAAAAGTCTAGTAAAAGAAAGGCAAGATGAGCCAACAGAGAAAGGTGAGGACCATAGAAAGTTTTTTCAGTAACAAGGAAGACCAAGGGGCACCCTCAGAGGAAGATGTCAACATCAGGGCCCCTATATCTAAAGCTTCCAAGAAAAATACGAATTGGTCTCAGGCCATAGAGATGCTCAAAAAGGACTTTGAAGATAAAATTAGAGAGGTAGAGGAAAAAATGGAAAGAGAAATGAGGGTGATGCAGGAAAGACATGAGAAAAAAGTCAGCAGCTTGAAAAGTCAAATGGAAAAGGAAGTACAAAAGCTCTCTGATGAAAATAATTGCCTAAGAATGAGGATTGAACAAATGGAAGCCAGTGACTTTATGAGAAACCAAGACACAATAAAGCAAATCCAAATGAATAAAAAAATAGAGGGCAATGTGAAATATCTTCTGGGAAAAACTGCTGACCTGGAAAATAGGTCTAGGAGAGATAATTTGAAAACTATTGGTCTACCTGAATACCATGATCAAGGAAAGAGCTTAGACACCATCTTCCAAGATATTCTCAGGGAAAATTGCCCTGAAATTCTAGAAGAAGAAGCTAAAATAGAAATCGAAAGAATCCACCGATCACCTCCAGAAAGAGATCCCAAAAAGAAAACTCCTAGGAATATTCCAGAGCCCTCAGGTCAAGGAGAAAATATTGCAAGCTGCCAAAAAGAAAGAATTCAAGTACTGTGGAGCCCCAGTCAGGATAGCACAAGATCTAGCAGCTTCTACATTAAAGGACCGAAGGGCATGGAATATGATATTTCAAAGGGCAAAGGAAATGGGATTACAACCAAGAATCACCTACCCAGCAAAACTCAGCATTATCTTTCAGCAGAAAAAATGGGACTTTAATGAAAAAGAAGACTTTCAGATATTTGTGATGAAAAGACCTGAACTGAATGGCAAATTTGACTTTCCAATACAAGACCCTAGAGAACCATAAAAAAAAAGAATTGGAGCTGGGGGACATACCTGGGGTCATACAGTGGGCGACTGTCTTGTGTCTGAGGCCAGGTTTTGGCTGGGATCCCCCTGGGTCCAGGGGTGATGATTTGTCCACTTAGCTAGATGATAACATCTTTAGGGTTAAATTGAGGGGTTAAGGGAATTCACTGGGGAGGGGGAAGGGCAGAAGTGAAATCCTACATGAAAGTAACAGGAAAAGGCTTATGGAGTGGGGGAAGAGATGAGCAGGGCAATAAATGAATTTTACACTCATCAGAAAAGGCTCAAAGATCTTAAACTCATCAGAGCTGCCTCAGGGAGGGACTAACGGACACACCCAACTGGGTAGAGTTATCTATTTAATCTGGGTAGTAAATGAGCCTAACCCTCATCAAAATTGGCTCAAAGACCTCAATCTCATTACAATTGGATCAAGGAGGGAATAATGTACACACTCAATTGGGTGGAATAATCTCTATAACCCTGCAGGAAAATAGGAGGGGAACGAGATAAAGAGAAAGGGGCAAAAGAAGGAAGGGCAGAGTGGGGGAGGGGACAGACAGAAGCAAATCCCTTTTGAAGATTGATAGGATGAAAGAAGATAGATAATAGAATAAATATCATGGGGAAGGGAATAGGATGGAAGGGAAACAGTTAACAATAGTAATCATGAAAAAGAGAAAAGGGGGAAAAATTGTACAAAAAATATTTATAGCAACTCTTGGTGGAGGCTAAGAATTGAGAATCAAGGGAATGTCCATCAATTGAGGAATGATGGAAAAAGCTGTGTTATATAATTGTAGTGGAATGGACTTGTGCTACAGGAAATGACAAACAGGATGATCCCCCAAAAACCTTGAAAGACTAATGAACATTGATGTGTGGTGAAGTGAGCAGAGCTGAGAGGACATTGTGGGTAGTGACAGCAGTATTGCTCAGTGAGCAATTGTGAATGACTTAACTACTCTCAGCAGTGCAATGATCCAAGACAATCCTAAGGAACTAATGAGGAAGCTTACTATGCACCCCTATAGAAAGAACTGATAAAAAGAACACTTGTGGATTGTACATATATAACCTGATTTCAATCTTGTGGAGGGGGGAGGAAAGGGAGGGAGGGAGGGAGGGAGAAAAATTTGGAACTCTAAATCTTATGAAAATGAATGTTGAAAACTACCCTTACATGTAAATGGAAAATAAAATAAATGTTTGTTGCTAAACAAACAAACAAACAAACAAAAAACTAATTAAAATGAAAAAAAAAGAACCAATGCACTTGGTGGTTTAACAGAATGATGTTTTAAAATGCAAAAATGCATTGAGTTAAATAATTAGGGCTTACAAAGGAAATAAATCATATTGAAATCCATTGATTGGGAGCTCCTTGAGAGCAGGGGCTCTTTTTTTTATCCCCAGTGCCAAGCATAGTTCCAGACACATAATAGTGCTCAATAAATATTTATTGATTGATTATTGGTTAATTGAAATAGTTATCAAAGTTTTAAAAACACAACAATCAACCTTCAGGTAAAGAACCCCTGGTTCTAGGGCAAGCCCAAAGAGAATAAAAATTCATAGAAGTTGAAATTAAAGCATGAAGGGTTGGAATAACTTTGTATTGGTGATTGGAATGTGGAATAATTGTGGATTTGAGCCTCACAAACTGTGTTTTTGGCCCTAATTAGAAAAGCCACCTCCTTGACTCTTCTAGTTGCCTTTCCTAGTTACTGCCAAACCTATCTGTTGCATTAAGCCTTTAATTAGGGCCTACTATGTGCAGATCACTGTATAGTCAGTCACTGAACTCATGATGGAGAATGAATCTGCGATATCCCTGGCAGAGGGAACTACCATATAAGGAAACACCTTCTACCGATGCACTTACTAAGCAACATATTATCTTAGGGAATGTCTTAGGGCACTGAGAGGTTGTGACTTGTAGGACTCCAACCCATCTAATCCCTGAACCAAGTGCTGAGGACACAAAGGGAAAATGAAAACACAGTCAGCAGAAGCCGGAGGAGAAATGAAAGGCATTAGTAAAGAGAACATGAATTTATTCCAATTCATTCATTCCAATTCACTAGAACCTAGAAATGGCTTTGGGTGCCTTCCTCTGATTTCTACCACTGCTTCACATGCTGGAGAGAAATGCCGCTGGATGATCCTGCCTTGTTCCTCTCTGTGCTTGTATATCCCCATCCCTCACAGCCATTCTTGTCCCATGAAGTTCTCCCTGCATTTTGCTGGACCCCATGGAAGGACCCCAACCCCTTTCTACTCCTGGTTCAGAAAAGAGCTACCAGATGATGAACAAGGCTACGGATCAGCAGGAGGACACTTTTACAATAGTCCCTACCTGCCTACCTTTCCTCCTTGGTAGGAAGACCTGCAGAGAGCATGTATATCTTGAAAGAATTTTTGTCCTATCACAGCTATACTTCTGTCACTGTAGAAAGAAAATCGCAGCCCTCTTGCACATCCTGTGTCCTTTCTACTATCACAGGTTCTTAAGGTAAGGTTAAGGGAAAAGAGTAAATAGACAATCCAATTTTTTTTTGTTACTTGCCTTTCATTTTTTGTTTTTGTTTGTGTTTTGTTTTGTTTTGTTTTTTGTGGGGCAATGAGGGTTAAGTTACTTGCCCAGAGTCACACAGCTAGTAAGTGTCAAGTGTCTGAGGTCAGATTTGAACTCAGGTCCTCCTGAATCTGGGGTCAGTGCTTTATCTGCTGTACCACCTAGCTACCCCCTTGCTTTTCATTTTGCTTACAGAATATTTGGAGTTGCATAATAAATGCAGAGGTAGTGTCTGCCCCAGGGAGTTGCATTAAGTCTAATTGAAACAATATAATTAAAATATAAAATGCACTTAACTAGAATAAAGTTAAATTTCAGGGGTAGGATACTGGGGACCTCACTTGTTTTAAATCTTTGAGTTTTCAAAAGACATTAAAGGGAAAGTTTTCCAGAAAAGATTTTTAAAATAGAGAGTGAGAAGATTTTGTTGTTGCTTTTACTGTTGTGGTTGTGGTGGTGGTGGTGGTGGCATTGGTGGTTTTCTGAATCAAGGTTAAAATATAGGAAAAGAGATAAAAACCACCCTAGGAAAAAGAAATTAGTGGATTATGTGGATGCCAGCCCTCACAAAACAAAGAAGCTCAATGAGGAAAGTATGGAAAATGAAGAGAGATGGGGACATAGAGTGAAAAATAGTTAAGAATGGAGAAGAAAATTGGATTCTAGTGGGAGTCAAAGAAAAGTTTTAGAAAGGGTTTTAAAAGGTAAAAAAAAAAAATCCCCTCCCTTGTGTTTGAAAATTGTGAGCAGCTGAATAAATGGGTGAGAATGGTTCTGTTTTCCTCACAAAAATCACACCAGTGGTAGAGTACAGTATGTTTTCTCTCCATCACCACTTTGCACGAGTTGCTTAGAGTTGTAAATGTACCCAAACAATTTTGTATGAGGTTTTTGTCTCCCCTGGCCATCATGTGATTTCCCCAAAAAATATGTTTCTCCTTTACAGAAAGTAACTATTTCATTATCAAAGCTCTTGTGTCATTAGTTATCATCAGAATAGATTTCTATTTCTGTTTCATATTCTGTCACTATCTTTGGCATAGGCTACACATGAAGGGACAAATTATCTTTGCAAATGCAGTGTGGTGAGCTAACAGAACCCTAGGTCTCAGTCTTCCTTTGAATGCCTGCATATCCCCTATTAATTCTTTAATGTCTAACTCCAAAATAAAACTCTATTGAACCCTAAATATGTTTCATCTGTTTGTGGTGTAACGATTAGAATGTCACCTGATGGAGACTTACTGTAGGAAAGCTGTGCCATGAGGAGAAGGTGCATGAGGGCAAGACATGTGGCTTTTCTTTGGTGTCAGGAAGTGACGTTTGCTTGTGGGAGGAAGAGGAGGCAAGGCTGGCTCTCTTGCTCTCTTTTGCCAGGACTCTTATGGAGAGAGGAGCAGGAGAACTGTAGCTCTCCAAGATAGATAGCTGAATCTAGGCCTTTCTTTCTCTCTTCACCAAATTCTTATTCTCCTTAATAAATGCTTAAAAATCTAAACTATTGCTAAAGCTTATAATTTATTGACGACCACTCATTAGGTATTTTAGACAGACTAGCTAGAATTTTAGCCCTTACAGAGGTCACAATGCAGACAAGCCATTAAAAATACCTGCCATGTTGGAACCCTCCTCAAGATTGAAGGGTTGAGTCCAACTGGACTATCAACTCAAGAGATTATTACAAGGCTCTGACCCTAATTTTAGAGTTTGTGGGCATATTTTGCCAACTGGGTTGAATCACCTCACCCTTTCCATAGGAGGAAGCATTATGGGATTTGAATATTTCTGTACTTTTTTCAGGACACATCACTCTATTACCAGTTCTTAGAGATACAGAGTCTCTAAAATTAAGTTTAACCTTACAATCCTGTGATCTTAAGAACCTTAATCTTGAGAGACAATATTGTATAGTGACTAGAAAGCTGGCCTCAGAGTTGGGAAGACATGGATACAAATTCTACTTCTTACACATAACAGCTGGGTGACAGTTTTCAAGTCATTTAATTTCTCAGTGACCAAGACAGCTTTCTAGGACTATAGTATAGCTTAGTTCTAGATCTGAATAGGTAGTTACTGAGAATTCCCCATACTGATGAAATTACAGGTCTGGAAGGAAAATTTTTTAAAGTACCACCTCAAAAATAGTGTATTTACTTCAGGCGTTTTTAACTCTCTTGTTTCATGGACCTCCAGCAGTGTTTTGAAGCCTATAGACCCCTTTTCAGAATAAGGTTTTTAAACATTTAAAGGAAATGTTCAATTTCATTTAGAATCCAGTCAGAATAAAGATATGATTTTTCCCATCTAAGTAGATCATCTGAAATCTCCGGACCCCAAACTAAGGTTAAAAACTTCTAAAACTTGCCTAAAGGCAAGTTTGGCCCCAATGGAAAGAATCAATTCAAAATTCACAGATTTAATGATTTGATACTTTCCTGATCATGAAACATTGGCTTGATTTTTGTGGAAAATAGAAACATTCTCATCCAGTCAATAGAAGATCATGGAATCTATTCTCTGTGGCATGCATACCCTGTCACTCATCAAAAACCAGATGCTTATTTTGCACTGGACTGATTCCCACAGATTCAGTTAAATATTAGATATAAATATTACAATGGTAAATAAAAATCACCATACAGTTTTGGTCCTAAAAGAAACTTTCCCTGAAGCTTTAAGGTGCCTGCCTTTGTGAGGTATCTTAGTAAATCTTAAGCTATTCATGAAATCAGGCACCTTGATGAGAGCAGTGATTCACAAATTGTGGGAGACTACTCTCCTAGCCAGATGCCTTTGTCTTGTTTAATCATCCTGTTTCAGATGTGACACAGATCCTAAATGTATTTGAATTTATGTGATATAAGGCTGGAGAAAGTACCAGGAAAATCCTCTTCAGAACCACACTAGTGAAATAATTTGCATGAATACTCAAAACTACAGGGTTCCAGGTTGTATTATAATCTGGAGAAGTCAACTTTTGTAATTAAAACATGTATGTAGTACACTGACCATGGCAATAAAAAATATAAATAATTTTTTAAAAAAAATTATCAAGTATCCACTAAAGAAACGTGCATTGGAAATCCTCTTTTTATTTATTTCAAATATCAGAATTGTAGTTCTTAACCCACATCGATAAAAGTGAATGAAGGAGAGCTAGAGGGGAACACAGACAAACAGGACAGCTTTGAAAGTTAAATGTTGAATTTATGATATATTAAAAAGGAAAAGCAATTTTACATGACAGAGGTTTGCAATTTCATATATGACTCTCTCTTTTATGAACTAGTTTGTGTATGGAAACACTCATTTCATTTGTTACTTGTTGAGCTCAGAATAGAGACTATCCTGGCATAGTGGATGGAGAACTGTCCTGGGAGCCAGGAAAAACTGGGCTGAAGTCCTGACTCTAATAAAATCTATTCGTGTGACCCCATTTGAGTCACTTAATTTATCAGTGCCCTAGGCAACTCTCTGAAACAATAAGTTGTGGGGTGGGCACTGACCTCGAATAATAGAGGGAATGTCCTCTTGTGACAGTTCCTTGTACTAATGAACTAATGGATAGAGTACTGGGCTTGGAGTCAGGAAAACATGAGTTCAAACCCTACCTTAGACACTTACTGCATGTGTGACCCTGGGCAAGTTGCTTAACCTTTGTCTGTCTGAGTTTCCTCAACTCTAGAATGGAGATAATAAGAACCCTAACCATACAGGGTTGCTATGAGGATCAAATGAGATAATATTTGCAAAATGCCTAGCTCATAGTAGATAACAAATGCTTGTTTCCTTCCTAACCCAAGTTCAGAATGTCAAACTTATTTTTTAAAAACACAGATGAATTACCGGTCAGCCATAACACTAGGTTAGTCATAGGCTAATGCCACATCTTCCTGAAATTAAAAGGCAGAGATTAGAGCATCTCTTTTTCTTTCTGAGTACTGCATTTTGATGTAACTGCCATTTATTTCTTCAGTATGATCCAGATATTTACTTATGCCTCAGTGACTAGTTAGTATCTCCCTTTCTAGAAGTTAGATGTTGTTAAAACTTTTGTTAAAAGTTACATTCTTAAAACCCTAAAATTAATTCCCTAAAAAGAAATGGGCAATTAATACAAGAAACAAAATCCTTTCTAGATTTCCTGATGTTTTCAAAATTATTTAATCATGGAATTTGAAAGTTGGAAGTTCCCTCAGTGGCCATGTAGTTCACCTTATATATAAAAGGAATATCACTAAAATATAACAAAGTTGTGATCTTATTTATCTCTGTAAACCTCCAAGGAGCAGCACCTCTCAAGAAGGCCATTCTACTTATAGACAACTACTCTTAGAAAGGCTTTCTTGAAATCATCCTTAAATTGGCCCCTTTGCAACTTCCCTGTTGTTTGTGGTTTTACCCTCTGGAGCCAAACACAACAAATTTAATCTCTTTTCTCAACTACTGGAAGATTGCTATCATCTCTACCTTGAGTCTTCCATTCTCCATGCTTAACATGTCTAGTTCCTTTAACCAATTTCCATTTAACATAGACTCAAGTATATTTCCCACCTTAGTTTTGCTCCTCTGTAGATCCTCCATTGTATATCCTCCATTGTATCACTATTCTTTTTAAACCATGGAACCTAGACCTGGGTTCAATACTCCAGATGATATCTGAATAGGGCAGAATATAGTAGAACTATCATTACACATTTCTGGAAGCTATACCTCTTTTAACACAGTCCAAGATCACCTTGCCTAATTGGTTGCCACAATACACTAGTAACTTATGTTGAATTTGTGGTCCCCTAAGATCCCCAGATCTTTCTCAGAACAGCTATTATCTCAGCATTCCTCCTCTTTGTGAAGTTGGTTTTTGTACCCAATCATGAGACTTTTATATTTGTTCCTACCAAATTTCATTTGATTAAATTCAGTCCAGAACTCTATCCTGTCCAAAAATTTGGGGATTCTGTGTCATCTACTTTGTTGGAAATTCTCCCAGCTTAGTGTCATCTGTCTAATCAAATTTGACAAGCACACTATTTATGCATTTAACCAAATCATTGATAAAAATGTTAAGGCCTGGTATAAATTCTTGGTGAACTCCACAGGACACCATCCTGCCACACTGACATGGAACCATTAGCAACTCAACTTCTCTTTGAATCTGGTTGTTCAATCAGTGCTTAATCCATAATTCTATTATCATCTAGTCCATGTCTTTCCATCTTCTCCACAAGAATGGTGTGAGATATTTTGTCAAAAACTTTGCTAAAATCTAGGCAAACTATCCCATAACATTCCCCTCATTTCTAGAAGTTTGTAGAAAATGGAAAGGTGTTATAAAATTGGAGAAGAGCAAATTTTGGGGGCAGCTAAGTGGCACAGTGGATAAAACACTGGCCCTGGATTCAGGAGGACCTGAGTTCAAATCCAGTCTCAGACACCTGACACTTACTAGCTGTGTGACTCTGGGCAAGTCACATAACCCTCATTGCCCCACAAAAAAAGAATAAATGTTGTACCTATTTAAAAAAAAAAGGTAATAAAACAGATGCTACAATCTACAGGTCCCTGATCTTGACTTCCTGGGAAAATTCTAAAATGTATTATTAAAAAGATAGTTGGTGAGCATTTAGAAGTAGAAGTACTTATTAAAAGAAGCCAGCATAACTTCATCAAGAACAGGTCAAACCAGACTAGCCATACTTAATTTTTTGATAGGATTATTAAACTAGTAGAGGAAGAAAATTTTCTTAATACTTTATTTCATTTTAAAATTTTCAATTGCTCTTTTTGTGGTGGAGAAGAATTGGAAATCAAAGGGATGCCTATAAATTGGGGAATGGCTAAACAAGTTGTGATATATGATTATGATAGAATACCATTGTGCTCTAAGAAATGATGAAATGGATGGTGTCAGTAAAAGTTGGGAAATCTTATATTTTTGTTGTTTAGTCATTCAGTCCCTTATGACTCTTCATGATCCAGTGCGCCAGGCCCTTCTTTCTTCCACTATCTTTCAAAATCTGTCCAAGTTGATGCTCACTGTTTCCATGTTACTTTGTCCATCTTATCCTTTGCTTTCTCCCTTTCCTTTTCAATCTTCCCCAACAACAGTGTCTTTTCTAATAAGTCCATCTTTTCATTATGAGACCAAAGTCTTTAACTTCAGATTCTGTATTTGACCTTCCTTTAAGTATTGATGGATTTTGACCTCCTTGCTATTCGAGGGACTCTTAAAACTCTTCTCCAGCACCACAATTTGAAAGCATTGATTCTATGGTGCTCAGCTTTCCTCATGGTCCAAGTCTCACAACTACATATTGCTACTGGAAAAAAAAAACATAGCTTTGACTATATGGACCTTTGTTAGCAAGGTGATATTTCTGCTTTTTAGTATGCTGTGAGATTTGTTATAACTTTCCTTCCAATAAGCAAGTGTCTTTAAATTTCATTGCTATAGTCTCCATCTGCAGTGATCTTTCGGGCCAGGAATATAAAATCTGATAGTGTTTCCATTTCTTCTCCCTCTATTTGCCAGGAAGGTGCCAAGATCTTAGGATTTTTTTTTATGTTAAGCTTTAAGCGAGCTTTTACACTCTCCTCTTTCACCCTCATGAAGAGGTTTCTTAATTCATTTTTACTTTCTGCATCAGAGTCATATCATCTGCATAGCTGAGATTGTTGATATTTCTCCTGGCAACCTTAATTCTAGCTTTTGATCCATTCAGTCTGGTATTTCACATGATGTACACTGCATGTAAGTTAAATAAATAAGGTGATCATGTCGTACTCCTTTTCCAATCTTAACCATGTTCATACCTGCTGTTTCTTGGCCCACATACAAGTTCCTCAGGAGACAAATAAGATGATCTGGTACCTCCCATTTCTTTGAGGACTTTGACCCATTTTGTTGTGATCCTTATAGTAAAAGGCTTTAGTTTAGCCAATGAAGCAGAAGTGGATGTTTTTCTGGAACTCCCTTGCTTTCTCCATAATCCAACAACTGTTGACATTTTGGCCTCTGGTTTCTCTGCCTCTTTGAAAACCAGCCTGCTTTTCTGGTAATTCTTGGTTCACATATTGCCAAAGCCTACCTTGCAGAATCTTTGGTATAAACTTTCTGGCAATTGTTTGCTAATTTCAACATTCCTTGGCATTGCCCTTCTTCGGGATTGGGATGTAAACTATTCTTTTCCAATCCAGTGGCCATGCTTGTATTTTCCAAATGTGCTGCCATATTGAGTACAACATTTTAATAGCCTCATCTTTTAGGGTTTTCAAAGTCTTATAGGAACTGATATAAAATAAAATGAGTAGAATCAGGAGAACATTGTGCACAATAACAGCAATATTGTAATGATAATTAACTATTAAAGACTTAACTATGCTGTTTAACACAATGATCCAAAAGACTCATGATGAAAAATGCCATCTGCCTCCAGAGGGAGAACTGGTAAACTCTGAGTACAGATTGAAGCACATTTTTTTCACTGTATTTTTCTTGCTTTTTTGTAACATGCATAATATGTAAATATGCTTTGCATGATATCACATCTATAATAGGTGTCATATTGCTTGCCTTCTCAATGGGTGGAGGGGGTTCTAAAAGGAGGGAATTTAAAATTCAAAATTTAAAAAGGAATTACAAAAATAAGTTTAAAAGTCAAAAATAAGGGGCAGCTAGGTGGCACAGTGGATAAAGCACTGGCCCTGGATTCAGGAGTACCTGAGTTCAAATCCAGCCTCAGACACTTGACACTTACTAGCTGTGTGACCTTGGACAAGTCATTTAACCCCCATTGCCCCACAAAAACAAAACCAAAAAAAAAAGTAAAAAATAAATAAAAATGAGTTTTCAGCTCCTGCCTCCTGATACACTTGTTTTGTACATGTTGATCATCTTCCTATTTAATTGTAAGTCATTTGAGGACAGGAGCTGTGGTGCCTTTTATGTGTGTGTGTTTCCATTTTATATCTCCATATCCATATAACCCAGTGCCTTAGTGGGTACTTAATAAATTTGTTCAATTAAATTGAATTGAAATAGAAGGCAAATGGAAAACAACAACTTTGTCCTGAAGTTTCCTAGAAAAGGCCCCTACTTTGAAAGGTACCTAATATCTTCTAAACCTTTCTGTATCCCCCGGGTAGATTTTAATTGGATAAAATAATTTTGATTCCAATAATATGCTACTTTGGTTGGAACCAGTTATATTATAATATGTCCTATATAAAATAATGACATTTTTGGTCAGGAGATGACATGAACTAGGGGATCATTTCATTCTTTATTCTTTTCTTTCTTTCTTTCTTTCTTTCTTTCTTTCTTTCTTTTTTTTTTTGGTGTGGCAGTTGGGGTTCAGTCACTTGCCCAAGGTCACACAGCTAGTAAGTGTTAAGTGTCTGAGACTGGATTTGAACTCAGGTCCTCCTGACTCCAGGGCCAGTGCTTTATCCACTGCGCCACCTAGCTGCCCCTCATTCTTTATTCATAAACTTACATTGTATAGGAATGTATTCCATTTTTTTGCAATTTTTTTACAACTCTTTTTATAAGAATTGGTAAGAAAATAAAAGTGATGCATTCAACTTTTCCCTACACTCTACAAAAGTGGAGAAAATCTATTATCCCCAATTTTTTATGTTACTAAGCAATAAGGCCATAATTAAGTTAGTTTCAATTGAATGACTGTGATTAGGTATTCCTTTGGAGAGACTTATTTTTATACATTACTGAGGAAGGCATCCTATTCCATTATGACCCAATTAATATTTTCAACACATCTGTTTATGGAAGGTGGCTTACAGTTCTGCAGCCAGCAGATTGGGCCAGATATGTGTAGTCAACATCATGAGTAGCAGGAAGCAGTGGTATGGAAAATAAAAAACTGAAGATAATTCAAAAATAATTTATATTTTACTTTGGAAAACATTTTCAATTTTTTTTCCTTTAAATACAGATAAAGCATCTATTTAGAGACTTGAATATAATTACTAAGCCACACTGAAGATGCTACTCAGAAGCTTCCCAAATCATGACCTCTTGTTTAAATCTTCCAAAGTATCATTTCTAGGACTAACGGAGAATAATTGTCATGACCAACACATGGTCAGGAATTGGACAGACCAGACCTATATGAGAGGACATATATGAGACCTGACAACTCTACAGGGACTTGGGTAATGATTGCTAGAATTGTAAGTAGCATTTTGTAGGAGGAAATCCAGGTAGGGAGGCAATTATCACCTGGCACATCCAAAAGAAAAAGGTATAAACTCATCCATAAAGTCCAAGGCTCCTAGGAACACCAAGAATGGTACAAGGCAGAATACCAATAGTGGCAGAACTGGGATATCAGTTGGAGAACCAAAGCAGGGGCTAAAGCCCAGAGTAGAAAAAAACAGGAAGCCTGTTATAAGAAATGAAGCATATAGTATATACAGCAAGGGCTTGGTCAAGGTAACAAGGAAAAATGCTTTTTAGAACTAGGATGCAAGAAAAACAACAAGGTGATGTCCACTGATAGTAAGCTCTTCAGCTCTTTCACCAAGCTCAGAGTGTGCTTACACAGGTCCTAAACTTACATAGGTCCAACCTCACTCCATCTCTCATTTTTTCTCTCTTTTGCTCTCTCATTCTCTCTCTCTCTCTCTCTCTCTCTCTCTCTCTCTCTCTCTCTCTCTCTCTCTAAGTGCGCACACACACACACACACACACACACACACACATACACACATACACACACTGGCAGAAGTAAATATCCAAAGAAATCGTTATGATAGCCTTTCTAAGAAGTTGTCCACTCTTTGGAATTTTGGTTCACACTTTGTCTGGAGTAGGTTCAATTAAGAATGCTGGTTCTAACAGGTCTTATTTTCCCAAATCTTTCTGGGATACAGCCTGTTCTGAGTGAATTGGAAAAAAAATATGATAAAGTCAACAGATGGTTAATCAGATGATGCCAAGAAGAAGTTGATTCTAAGTTGATAAACTACAGTGTATATGATGGACAGCTGGATGGCACAGTGGATAGAGTGTTGGACTTGTTGTCACAAAGACTATTCTTCAGTTTGAATCTGGCCTCAGGCACTTTATAGCTGTATGACCCTAGGCAAGTCACTTATCCTGTTTGCCTCAGTTTCCTCATCTTGGCTGGAGAAGAAAATGGCAAACCATTCCAACATCTTTGCCAAGAAAACCCCAAATGGGGTCACAAAGAGTTGGATACAACTGAAACTGCTGAACAACAAAATGTACATGTTGAACTGTATTCTGATGAGAGAATTCCTTAGGACCATGGAAATCCATGAGGCAGATTTAGGTTTTATGTAGGAAAAACTTCCTACCAATTAGAACTAACTGAAAGTGAAATAGCCTGCCTTGGGAGGGGGTCTCCCTTTTCCTCCACTCTACTCTAGATGTTCAGATAGGAGTTAGATGGTCACTTCTCAGGGACTCTTATTTAGTTAGACAAGATAAAATCTGAGGTCACTCCTACTCTGACATACTATGTTTGTGATTCTATGAGTCCATAATATGACAGGATGCTGAATCTGCCTCTAAATTATTATTGAACTCCCAAACTGGTGTTTATAGGGGGAAATACTTTTAAATAAGATCAAAAAGAAAAAAAAATATTTCCAATTGCAGTTTATTTCCAATTCTAACTTCAAAGTTGCCACTGGATACTTTGAGGAAAGGGGATATTTTGTCATAAACTACAACCTAGATATTAGAAAGAAAATTTAAGTAGGCAGAATTTCATTTTCCTTATCTAGTGCTGGGTTAACCTGCTACCTGACCTTTCATCTACCACTGAAGCTTCTGTTTGGAAAGCACAACCAACATGTAGCTTAATTCCATTCAGCAAAGTTTACCCCAAGTGCTTTCTTTATTAGGCCCTATTCTGGGCACTAGAGAAACAAGATAAATAAGATATGAACCCTGGTGTTAAGGTTCTTGCAAACTACTGGAGAGGGAGGCCAAGAGGTTTACCTATGGAAAGAGCAATGAAAGTGGCATCTCAGAGCCCAAGTTCAAATTCTGACTGTGCCTCTTGCTACATGATTAGAGTAGGGAGAGACTTGGTATAGGAAGAGAAATGAGATGGCAATAAGTCATGCATGAGGTGATGAGGTCCTGCCCACACCAGGGTGGTGGTAAGGTCAGAGAAGAGAAGAAGGTGTATTCAAGAGATGTGATAAAGAGAGAATCAACAATATTTGGCAAAATATTGGATATCATGGGGTAGGGATGGGGGGGTAAGGCAGAGGGAGAATGACTTGAGGATGACACCCAAATTGAGAGCTTGGGTGACTGGGAGAATAGTAGTGCTTTAACAATAAGGGAGAAGTTAAGAAGTGGGGATGACTTAGGGGGAAATATAATGAGTTCAATCTTGAACTTGTTAAAGTTTATGCAATATCGTGTTTGATATGTCCAATAGAGAGTTGAAGATGTGAGACCAGAGACCAGAAGGAGGGTTAGGGTTGGATAATTCGAGCTGATAACCCTAATCCATAGTAATTGGTGATATTACTGAGTGAAGAGAGAACAGGACACAGCCTTGGGGGACATTCACAGTTAGTGGGCATGACCTGGATGAAGATTCAGCAAAGGATACTGAAAAGAAGTGGTCAGATGGGGAAGAAGAGAACCAGGAGAGGGACATAAAAACCTGGAGAGAAGAGAGTGATCAACATAGTAACAGGCTGCCAAGAGGTCCAGAAGGATGAAGATTGAGGAGAGGACATTTGATTTGGGAGCTGATATTTAATTGTTCATTTTTTGAGAGAACATTTTCAGTTGAATGGTGAGGTGAGGTAAGGTCAGAAGTCAGATTGTAGAAAGTGAATGAGAGAGTGAAAGCAATGGAAGAGGAGGCAACTAGGTGGCGCAGTGGATGAAGCACCAGCCCTGGATTCAGGAGGACCTGAGTTCAAATCTGGCCTCAGACACTTGACACTTCCAGCTGTGTGACCCTGGGCAAGTCACTTAACCCTCATTGCTCCACAAAAAAAAAAAAAAAAAAAAAAAGCAATGGAAGATGAGATACTGATTATAAATGACCTTCTCAAGGAGTTTAGTCACAAAAGGGAAGAATGAAACAGGAAGATCCTTATGATTCTGTAAGGTAAGTATTATTATTATCCCCACAGTGGACAGACTTGGGGTCAACAAGACCTGGGTTCCAATTCTGCCTCAAACACTATGTGGCTCTAGGTGAGTCATAACTTTTCTGTGCCTGTTTCTTTATCTGTAAAATAAGGGAGTTTGATATGATGGCCTGTAAGGTTCTTTCCGGTTCTAAATCTATAATTCTGTGAAGTATTATCCCCATTTTGCAGATCAGGAAACTGCAGTCCTGAAATATTAAGTGATTTGTACATGATCACACAACCAGTAAATGTCTGAGGTGGGATTTGAGCCGGAGCCTGAGTACTCAGCACATTAAGCTCTCCAACCATCATACCAAGTCAGCTCCAATTAAAGTAGCTGGTATTTCCTTTTGGGGTTATGCCTCTTATCCCCACCCTTCAGTCTAATCCTGTAATATGACCTACAGATTCTTTATTTAGTTTATTTTCCTTTACTATTAATATGGCCAACTTTTCAAAGTTGGTCTGAATGAATGGTTTGGCAATGTGTGAAAGAGACTGAAATGACCGTTTATATTTACACTGGTTGGTCTGAATTAGCCAATGGGAATTCTGGACATATTCATTTTGGCTAAACTGTGAAACTGTTTTGGGAACGTTTGAAAACATCCACCAAGAGCCATTCTTCCCTGTTCACATGCGTCAGCCATTTTCTTTTCTGCTGAAAATGATTCATATTGTTCAAGGTTTCCAAGTACTGCACATGGCTGAGAAATTCCACAATCCCTGGAAATCCCACAGGAAAAAAAAAAAAGAAATGGAGCAAAACTTATAGCAGCCAGTTTTCCTCCTCCCCCTCTCACATCTTTTCCTCCCACATGCTCCCTCATTCCACAAAACCCTTGCCATTTTCATAGCACTGTTCCTCTCCTGTCTATTATAGGTGCTTCAGACATTGGCTCAGAGAGCAAGGCCTCTTTGCATGCCAGCTCTAGTCTGGCACCAGGAACTTAAGCAACTGAAAAAAAAATCTAACTTTTTGAGGGATTTCCCAGCCATAAACACAGACCCCCTTGATCCATTCCCAACCCCCATAATTAGTGAAATTAGCAGTTGTGGGGAAAAAAAATGTTGCTGCGGTTTATCTCCACACTGAATTTTTCACATACAAGAGAGATATCACCTCATAAAAGATATCCCAGTTGGCTTATATAGTCTCCTTGAGGGCAGGAATGATTTGATTTCTATCTCTATCTATGCTTCATATATTTTATGTTCAATGCTACCAAATTCCTTTTACGAGACAAATATGATGCTAATACCTAAACCAGGAAGAACAAAAACAGAGAAAGAAAATTATAGACCAATTTCCCTAATGAATATTAATGTAAAAATGCCAAATAGAATATTAGCCAAGAGATTACAGCAATTTATTACCAGGATAATACACTGTGACCAGGTAGAATTTATACCAGGAATGCAGGACTGGTTCAATATTAGGAAACTATCAGCATATATTTTATGTTCTAGGCAAATTAGAATCCTTTCTCTCTTTGTCATCCTGTGTTCTATCCCTATGCCTTTGCCTATGCTGGCTCCCATACCTAGAATGAACAGCCTCTACCCCAGTCTTTATCTGTTGTAGTCTTTTCCTTCCTAGGAGGCTAAGTGATTACATGTGTGGAATGGTGGACTAAGAGTTAGGAAAATCTGAGTTCAAATCCTGTCTTGGATAGTTACTAATTGTATTACCCTGGCAAGTCATTCAACCTATGGTTGTAAGATAAAGCATTTAACACAGTGATTGGTAGATAGAGAGTACTGTATAAATGTTGCTATTGTTGTTATTATTATCCTCAAGGGAAGTGTGACCACATCATACCTCCTCCCTCCCACTCAATAAACCCCAGTGTCTCCCTATTAGCTCTAAGAAGAAATACAACATCCTTTGGCTTTTAAAGTCATTCATACCTGACCTCTTCCTACTTTTAGTTTACCCCCCCTCCACACACTCTGCAATCCAATGACACTGCCTTCTTGCTCTCCTTCTTCACATACAACAGTCCATGTCTTGACTCCAGCCATTTTCATTGACTGTCCTCCAGGCCTGGAATGTCCACTGAAAAGAATTCCTTAAAAAGCAGAGTTGGTCAAGAGAAAAAAAGATTCAAAAATTCACTGAAGTGAAGAACTCCTTAAGAAGTTAGTTGTCCACATGAGAAAAAAATGTACAAAAATTGACTGAAGAAAAGAATCCTTTAAAAAGTAGAATTGGATGGGGGCGGCTAGGTGGTACAGTGGATGGAGCACTGGCCCTGGATTCAGGAGTACCTGAGTTCAAGTCCAGCCTCAGACACTTGACACTTACTAGCTGTGTGACCCTGGGCAAGTCACTTAACCCCCATTGCCCTGCAAAAAAAAAAAAAAAAAAAAGTAGAATTGGACAAATGGAAAAGGAGGTCCAAAAACTCATTAAAAAATAATTCATCAAAAATTAGAATTGGGCAAATGGAAACTAATGATTCCATGACACATCAAGAAACAATAAAATGAAAATCAAAAGAATGAAAAAATACAAGAAAATGTGAAATATCTCATCGGAAAAAAACAACTGACATGGGAAACAAATGAAGGAAGCATAATTTAAGAATTATTAGACCATCTGAAAGCCATGATCAAAATCAGAGCCTAGATATCATCTTTCAAAAAATTATACAGGAAAATTGCACTGAAAATCTAGAATCAGAAAGTAAAATAGAAATTGAAAGACTCCACCAATCACCTCCTGAAAGAGATCCCAAATGAAAACTCCCAGAAATATCATGACCAAATTCCATAACTCCCAGCTCAAGGAGAAAATATTGCAAGCAGCCAGAAAGAAAGAAACAAATCAAATCATAGACCCACAGTCAGGATAACACAAGATTTAGCATCTTCTACATTAAATAATCAGAGGGCTTGGAATAGGATATTCTGAAGGGAAAATGGCCTACGATTACAACCAAGAATCACCTACCCAGAAAAGATGAATAAATCATTGTAAAGAATTGTTATTTGAGGTTTTTATGCCTCAGCGCGCACTGGCCTGGGGCTCCACAAACCGCATGGTGCTCCACCCACTGGTTCTAGCCATTGCCAGGGCTCTGGTACCTCACGTCATCACCACTCCCCGATGCCTACATGGGCCTGGCAAAATTATAATGATTGGAAGCCTAGTGAAGGCAGCCATGTGACTGTCAGAGCGGCCATCCCATTGGCTGGGACCGTGTGGGGGTGTTTCTAGGTTTGGGGGAGGAGAATATGGCATTCTAGGTGGAAGCTGGAAAGAGACAAGCGTTCTGCTGCGTATTTTCAGCTGATTCCTGGGTGGTGGAATTTTTCAGGTATTATAATTTCCCTTTCCCCATTTTATTTCCTTTCCCTTGATCCTACTCATCCTGTTTGTGTTTTTTTTTTTGGGGGGGGGGGATGGGGCATCATCCAGGATGGAGGGAAATGGATATTCAATGAAATAGAGGACTTTCAAACATTCCTGATGAAAAGACTAGAGCTGAATAGAAACTTTAACTTTCAAATACAGGATTCAAGAGAAGCATAAAAAAGGTAAACCAGAAATAGAAATCATAAGGGATTCAATATGGTTAAACTGTTTACATTCCTACCTGGGAAGATGATACTTATAGCTTCTAAGAATTATCTCATTATTAGGGCAGTTAGAAGGAGTACACACAGACAGAAAGAATGGGTATGAATTGAAAATTATAAGAAGATATCTAAAATAAAACCCATCGGCTCTAGTGGCTCTCTATTTGACTATTTCAGAATTAAATGTTATCAATACTTAACAATAAAATCTCTTCTTAACCTGAACCTATCCTCCAT
The DNA here is from genome assembly GCF_019393635.1 of Dromiciops gliroides. Lineage (NCBI taxonomy): Eukaryota > Metazoa > Chordata > Mammalia > Microbiotheria > Microbiotheriidae > Dromiciops > Dromiciops gliroides. The sequence continues at coordinate 76,441,761 of NC_057865.1, read as the reverse complement.
TTCCAATCTTCTTCTACCTTCCTTTCCCTCTATGAACTCTATGATCCACCTCCACTAGCCTATAAGAAGTTCCCCAACGCTTTCCATTTCTGTGCCTTTATACTGGATGTTCCTGATGCTCTCTCTGCTCCCTTGCCTCCCCAACTTAGTTTTCTTGCCTCCAGGATGTAGCTCAAAGCATACTTTTTTTTTTTTACAAAAAACCTCTCCCTGTCTGCTTCTCCAGTCAGCACATTCACCTTTCAGATTGCATTTCCTCTACTCTATATCTATTATTAATGTATCTACTTATCTGCATATTGCCTACTCGGTTAGATTATATGCCTCAGGAAGGCAGGGAACCTGCCTTTACCTGTCTTTACATCCTCAGCACTTAGCACAATGCCTACATTTAGTAAGCCCTTAAGGAATGCTTACTGACTGACAGACAGAGACTGGCTAAAGCAATGCTTGCTGGATTTGCTAAGTTTCTACTTTAACTGAAAAAAACCATGGTGTAGTCTGAAGTCAGAGAATCCAGTTTTAAATCCTAGCTCCATTTCTTATCTGTGTCCTTTGGCACATAGACTAATAATTCACATTTCCAGAGACCTTTAAAATGTACAAAGTACTTTTACTCACCACATTGCTCTGAGGTAGGCAGTGCAAATGTAATTTTTCCCATTATACAGGTGAGGAAACTCAGAAATCATGTCTTGCTCAGCTTCACATACTTATGAATCATCTGAGCTAGGCTGATGAATCTCAACCAGAGCTCTTTCCACCACACCATATTGACTTTCAAGTCATTGGGCTTCAGTTTCCTATTTTTAAATAAAATAAGTAAAGTGGGGGGGGGCAGCATGGTGGCACAGTGGATAACACACCGGCCCTGGATTCAGGAGGAACTGAATTCAAATCTGACCTCACACACTTACTAGCTGCATGACCCTCAGCAAGTCACTTAACCCTCATTGCCCCCACACACACACACAAAATGTAAATTGAGGGATGGGACTAAATGATTTTTAAGCTTGCTTCTAGCTCTAAGTTCTATGAGCTTATATATAAGCTCTACCTCTTACTGTGAATCAACTCCTGGTCTTCTTATTTGTGACTTGCTGCAATTTCTATTGAAAATGCAAGATAGGGGCAGCACCGGCCCTGGATTCAGGAGGACCTGAGTTCAAATCCAGCCTCAGACACAACACCAGCTGTGTGACCCTGGGCAAGTCACTTAACTCTCATTGCCCCACAAAAACAAAAACAAAAGAAAGCTTATGGAAAAGCAAGATAAAGAACTGATGGTGTCTGAATACAGACTGAAGCATAATTTTTTAACTTTATTTTTCTTGAGGGTTTTTTGTCTGTTTTCTTTAACAACCTGACTAATAGGGAAATGTTTTGCATGACTACACATATATAACTTATATTGAATTGCATGCCTTCTTAAAGGGGGGAAGGAAGGAGGGAGGAAGAGAGTTTGGTCACAAAGTTTTAAAATTGGATGTTAAAATTGTTTTTACATGTAATTGGGGGAAAATATAATGCTAAAAAAAAAAAAAAGAAAATGCAAGATAACCAAGGTAGTATCACAATGGTTATGCAACAGGAATGTTAAACTGCAACTAAGTCCAGATTAGCAAAAATCATGAAGGGGCCACATAATTCAAATTCACATAGCATATTTCCATTGGGTTAGAAGTAATAACAATTTTTACATAATTATAACTGCAAATAGTTCAGATTCTAATAAATGCCACTAAATTGCAGAATTAATTATTCACACCAATTAGGACCTAGTTCTAAGGCCATGTGTTTATTTTGAGACACTTTTTTTAAAAAAGAGTTATCAAATGCATTTTGACCAGAGACACTAAAAAAAAAAAAAATAAATTATGAAACACATTTTGACCAGAGACACTCAAGATCTTTTTTTCCTGTGACCTAGGAAAAAAATAACTCTTCCTTAAATAAGAAGTTCCAGAATGGGAGTTAATTCCCCTGAAGCTGATTGAGATGGAAATGAAAAAAGGCACTTGCCCAAAGATCAGTGTGAAGGAGAATGTGTTCATCTTTACCACATTTGCAATGAACACTTTTCCCTGTATTATTTCTTTACTCCATTTGCTAGAAAGATTTTTTAATTGACATACCAGAAATATCTAATAATTTCATGTTATTATAAGAGAAAGAAGCATATCCTATTTTCCTTTCAGAATTCAGTCAAAATAAGATAATTATATAATTAACTAAAAATTAGCTTCTTTTGAAATGGTAAGTGGGTGGTGGGTAGAAGAGCTTTGAAACTTGCCATCATTTTTCTCCCTTTGCCTAAACACAGATACCATGAAGGAATTGACAGGAAAAGAGATCGCATAATTACACTCCATGTAAAGGGATAAAGTGGGAAAGAGTAAATATGAGTAGGCCATGTTCCTGTTGTCAAGAAAGCAAGAAGATTTGTTGTGGAGAGATGAGTCAGGTAAGATCAAGACCAATGAGGGAATTCCCAAAGTACTTACGTAGAACCAAGTGAACTGGCCAGCTAATTCAGTTGAAAAAATAAAATCTTTCTGTTCGACAGAAAAAAAAAACAACTCAAGACAAAAGTTGACTGACTAAATACATTCATATTTTCTGTGAACCTATAATTATTTGAAAGTAATTCATAATATTCATATATCCACTGAATTCCTTATGGAAAACTATCAGCTTCTTTCTTTTACTGGCTTACAAAATGAGGATAAATGATAGTTCATTAATATTGCTCCTCAGTTGTTGAAGGTTTGTGTTGACCTGAATCAAGCAATACCTGGAATGGAAGTTACCTTAAGATAAAATGGAGGGGGAAGCTAGCTGGTGCAGTTGATGAAGCACTGGCCCCGGATTCAGTAGAACCTGAGTTCAAATCCAACCCCAGACACTTGATACTTACTAGCTGTGTGACCCTGGGCAAGTCACTTAACCCTCATTGCCCCATGCACACACACACACACACACACACACACACACAAACAAAAAACAAAACAAAAAAAATGGAGCTTTATTTTATTCAGTTAAATCATTGCCATCCCATAATATACCCTGGTCACCTATGCCAAATGTTTAACCCCAAGAGTAATATAACTTGTACAAATACTATATAATCATGGTTCATAAAGAAGAAATAGTAAAAAGGTACTATGACCACACAAATGTATTGTTGGTAGAGCTATAAATTGTCCTAACTAATAGAAAACAATTTGGAATTATTTTAGGAAGTTATTAAAATGTCCACATCCTTCGATTCAGCATTACAATTGTTAAGTATATACTCCACATTGGTCAAGGAGAGAAAGGTCTGACATGTGCCAAAATATTCATAGTAGCACTTTTTGAGGGAGCAAAATAACCCCCAAAAAAGTTTCAAAGTGATCGGTCATTAAAGAATAGCTGAACAGACTGTGGCTTGTAAATGTAATGGGATATTATTTCACCATGAGAAATTACAAATAAAAGGAAAACAAAGAAAATTGGGAAGACGCAATGTCCACAACAGTAAGAGAAAAGTGACATTTAAAAACATCAAAATTCATATTAATTCAACAATCTTTTTTTCCCAAAAGACTGATGAAATCCATTTCCCTCCTTTGAATGGAGACATAGGGGGACTACAAATGTAGAATGCTATTTGTACTGCCACATATGGGTGAAGTGTCTCTTTGTTTTGCTTAATTGTTTCTTTCCAAAGCAAGTTCTCTTGAATATAGAGGAGTTATTGGGAAATTATTCCCTTACCCCCTGAAGCTCCCTTCTCCTATTGATGAGTTCCTCCCTGAACCTCCATTGTGAAGAAGAGTCTGATAAGACATCCTTCATTCTCAAAACATTGTCATCAAACCCTTTTGTGGAATCTACTATCTCATCTCCTTTCAGGTTCTGTCTTCCCTAGTTCCAATGTAAGCTCCTTGAGGGCAGGGATTATCATATCCACAGCATTTAGCATGGGGCATAGCACATAATAAACATTTGAAAAATGCTTGTTGATTTGACGTGTGTGTGTGTGTGTGTGTGCATGTGTGTGTGTGTATGTGTATATGGGGGCAGCTAGGTGGCACAATGGATAGAGTGCTGGACCTGGTGTCAGGAAGACTCATCTTTGTTAGTTCAAATCTGGTCTCAGACACTAGCTATGTGACTGTGGGCAAGTCACTTAACTCTGTTTGCCTCAGTTTCCTCATCTTTAAAATGAGCTGGAGAAGGAAATGGCAAAACACTCCCACTATCTTTGCCAAGAAAACCCCAAATGGAATCATCACCAAGTCAGAAAAGGATGGAAACAACTGAACAACAACTTGTGTGTATATGTGACTGTTAAGCTAACAAGCATTTATTAAATGCTGAGTATGTGCAGACACTTTGCTAAATGTTGGAGTTAAAAATATAAGCAATATATCTGTATCTATAGCTAGAAATCATTTCTATCCACATCTGATACAGATACATTTGTGTGTGTGTAAATAAATATGTAGGTACATACATATACATGTATGTATATATATGTCTGTGTGTGTGTGTATATATATATATATATATATATATATACACATACACATTTAACAATAAAGCATCTTTGATGTTAACATAGCCTTTGTGTTTAGCTAATGAAATCAAGCATGTCTAACGAGGCAGGATTTCAGATTACCTCATATGCTTGGCACATGGAAGGTGCTTAATAAATGTTTATGCATTGATTTAAAGAAAGTGTTATTCATTATGGGAATCGCACATATGCTCTTTTAAAGTATGGAAATACAATATAATCACGCTTTTCACAAGACAGTTCAACAAATATTTACTAAGTATCCACTACATGCAGGCTTATAGCAATGGAAAAGCAGTAATAATTGGCAAACCTTGAAGTTTTGTTGTTGTTATTGTTTTTTTAAGCTTTCTAAGAAAAAATCCCAATTCTCTTTTCTCTCTTCTAAAGCTTTCATTTAGAAGAAGCTGACACTTTCTCTATTTTTTAAAAACCACTCAATTTAGATATGAATCTGCTTGCATGTCACCAAATTAGGCTATTCCCCTCCCCCCGCCCCCCTCCCCCCACACACATACACCTCTACCACCTCTTCTTACTAGGCCCAGATGCATGAAACAGATTATTTTTTCCCTCCTCAGAAAAATGTTAGTGATCAAATTCATCAAACTGTGGACTCCCAAGTGTGGAAGGCAACTCTGAGAAATCTTCTCTAGTTCACCTCCCTGTCTGCAGGACACATCCATCAGCTATCTATATTGGTCCCATCTTCAGATTTCCAGGGAAGGCAAGTCCACACCTTCCTCTGGTATTTCAGTGCTTAACCACAATTCATTGTCATGAAATTCTTCACCACAACTAACCTCAATCCCTCATTATTCTCTTTAAGATAATTCCTTTTTTTTTTTTTTCCCCTCAAGTAGAGATTGAAACCACCCAGGATACTGAGTAACCTCCTTAATTCTTAATGACTGATTCATACTTTGTGAGCATTCCAGAGTAGCCAGCTTGTAGTAGGGTCTTGCTAAGCAAGTGAAACATGCAAGCAGGGTTTTGAAGCTATATGTTTAACCTACTTAGGAAAATAAACTGTTTGCAAATGGCTTCAGAAATAACTGTTTCAGGAACCACCATTGAAATGTTCATTGTTATCTTCTCTATTTATTAAAGCAAACCTGGAAGACCCTTCCACTGGCAACGTTTTGTTATGCTAGGGGGTGACATCTATTTGAAGGTATTTTAATTCTTCAACACTTTCAGGCTATGTGATGTCACCAGTATGGGTGATCCACCCACCACAGAGCCTGCAACCTCTCTGCAACTTAGGAGGTGGTCTTTCAGAGTTAGTTGGTATGGTAGAAAAATTCATTTCCCTGCAGCTCATCTGGTGATGAGCCTCTCCAAATTTAACTAGGCTGGTCTTCAGATGACACACATGCAGTCTGCCACTAGGCTGATACTTTAAGTCTTTCTGGTTTAGTAGAAATTGATAGAACTTGTACCCCATTGGCCTAAACTTAGTGAAGAGTCAGTTCTAGATCAAGATGAATCATCAGAATAGGATTTCCATAACAGGAACATGAGATATCATTCAGAGGCAATAAAACTTTATTATTTGAAATATATTTTATACCTTAGAATTTTCACTTACTCATAGAATGACCATAGAACCCATGTTCCTGAGAATTAATGACAGTTTACTCTTTAAACTTCTATTTTATTTGTATTAAATACTCATGATTCCTTCTTAATCATCTTCCTAATTCTTGTCAGAGTACTTGCCAAATTTACTACAAACATAACTTAATTTTTGGTACCCAGAGCAATAACTACTGACATGGTACTGTGAGTCTGCATTTGGTGCTTTGAGGAATTTCACTGATAGGGGGCACCCTGAGATGAGGAAACTTCTTCCCTCAATTCAGGTCAGCATGTTCTCTGAAATTTTTAGTCTTAGAAAATAGCCTAGAGTAGAGAGTGGTTAAGTGACTTGCCTATGGTCACACAAAATATAGAGCCAGTATGATGTTGTATAAATAACTCTATATTCACACTAAAAAGACCTGTGTTCAAATCTCATCTCTGCCACTTGTTCGCTACCTGTGTGACCTAAGATGGGTTGTTTAACCTCTCTAAGCTTCAGTGCTCTTGATTGTAAAACAAGGGAATTGGACTAGATGATGTCTCCAGTATCTTTTATTTTTGTCTACAACTCTGGATTGCATTATCAGTGGGGTTGGCATTATGTAGCCATTTAGTATAAAGGAGGCTAAAGAATCAACCAATTCAGACAGATAATGCTTAATCAGTGATTCCTAACTTTATTATTTTTTTTGCCCATTCCAAATATGGCCATAAGGCAAGAGGGTTAAGGCTACCTATATATCTTGTGAGCTTTATGCTTTTTCTGGAATGATCTATATGATCTATGCTTCTCAGATGTACTGTACTCCTCTGCCCCACAAAAAAAAGAGTCTCATAATGGTCAATGCCAACAGCATCCTGGTTTCTGTTTGCAGCTTTGTTTAGAAATTTTATACTCCAGGATAAAAAAGGAAAAAGCCATCTTAGTTCAGTGGGTCACTCCCAAGTTCAAGTTTCTACCTTCTGGTAATCTGGAAGTGACTCAACATGAAGCTGGCTGAGGGTATATCTGAAGCATAACTAGAGGAGGGCATTATCCAAAGCTGACTGGAACTTTCAGCCACCATTGCCCTCTTATTTCTTGAACATTGACAAGCATATAAATATGTTGCCATTGGACAATAAACTGTATATGTCTCCTCTCTGTGACTGGGAGATATAAATACTTCTCCAGTAAAGTCGAATGCCCCACACGTAGTAGGGACCTCTTTACATTTTTAATTATATTTTCTAAAAATCATTTCTCAATAGCAAACATCCAAAGCTTCTACTTGAATGTCAGCAAGCTGTTAATGCCATGGCTTTTGGAGGATATTTTGGGCTTGCTCTGTTCAACACATAGCACATGGTGATGGGATTGGCAGGTCATTTTCCCTTGGAAAGGGAGTCATCAGAAGCTTCCTTTCTGGAGCTGAGCTGTCATTTGCACCAGAAGGCTGGTTGAAAGTGCTAGCCTACTTATGTTGAGTGTGAAATAGATGGTTTAAGATGGAGTTTAAACCTTCCCAAAGGTGAAGAAAGACATTTCTCTTTTGCAAGGATTGGAAAAGGGGTCTAAACAGCTATAGCTATGATGAGTTAACCAATACCTTAAAGTTAGAAAAGAATATTCACATTGAGTTAAATGAGCAAAAGCAAGAGAAACATTTCTACAATAACAACATTGTAAAGAAAAACAACTTGGAAATGCTGAAGAACTCTGATTAACACATTAACCAACTATGATTCCAGTGGACTGATAGTAATACATGCTACCCACTCCCTGATAGAGAGGTGATAGACTCAGGGTGCAGAATGCAAGATATGTTGACATGGCCAGTAAAGAGAATTTGTTTTGTTAAATCCTGCATATTTTGACAGGAGTGGGGTTTTTTTGTGTGGGGGGGGGAGAAAGAGAGGGAATTAAGAATGAGAGAAAATAAAATTTTGTTAGTATAGAAAAATAAATGTAAAAAAAAATTTTCAAAGAAAGTAGTAGGCATTTCAATATAGTGGAAAGTGGTATATTCAGGATTAGAGAACCCAAGTTTGAATGTTGGCTCTTGACACTGTGAAATTTAAAATTAATTTTAACCTTAACAACACTTAATACCTACTTGACTTTGACCAAATTGCTACAACCTTTTGGGGTTTCAGTTTTATTATCTGAAAAAAAAAATTGGTGGGCGGGGCTTGAACTAGATCTAAATCTAACTCCATAAGTGGAAAGTCTCCATATTCTCTACGTCATTTAGGTAATAGGAGAATAAGCAGATATGAGAGACCTGTAGGAAGGTGTACGTGCCAATTTCCAAGGTTGGCAGGTCACAAATGCCTCCTTCCCTTGGTGAAAGGTCAGATCTCCTCTGCTGCTGCTCATATCCTTGCAATTTCAGATAAGCCCATGCACAGCAAAGGACACATTCCATCGGTGGATTGTGAAATAGAACACACCAGCAACAGCAGCCCCAGTGCCTGGAAAACGGCAAGCTGGGCAAAGCTTCAGAATTTGAACTACTTCCAAATAGCTTGGCTGGCTCTCTGTAGCTACACATTTGAACCAGTGACTGAGCAGAGCTACGAAGTGTAACCAGCCCAGCAAAAAACCCCACGAGGCGTACAAGCAAATAGACACTTGCTACCCCTGGCTACCACAAGCCACAGATTCAGTTTAGTTATCTGCCTTATGAATTTCCAATTAACAGGATTCGTTGTGGGTCCTTTTGTTAAAAGGGGGGAATATATTTCAGCTCTTGCTTTTGTTCCAATCAAGGGTTTCCACTTAGGGACCGGGAACTAAGACACAAAAGGGAAATCCAGTGGGGTTTATTTTTAACTGTATTAACATGTTGGCTTTCTTAAAAAAAAAATTCTGAGGGGACTCATTCCATTCATAGACTATTCTACAAATATTTCTTCAGCATCCAACTCTTATTTTACAGATAAGGAAACTGAAAAGAATAGCTAGCGTTTATGTAGCACTTTCAGATCTGCAAAATGCTTTACATATGTTATCTCCTTTGATCCTCACAACAACTCTATGAAATAGGTGCTGTCATTGTCCCTGCTTTACAAATGAGGGAACTGAAGCTCAGGAAAGTTAGTTGACTTTTCCAGGATGTCAGAACTAGTGTCTGAGGCAAGATTTGAATTCAGGTCTTCCTAACTCCAAATACGGCACTCCATCTGTTACATCACTCAGCGTCCTGTATAATTCATAATCAAAGAAGTAAGGGGTTAGTCCAGGGTCATACTGAAAATAAGTACCAACTGGTACTCTTTCCATTGCATCAAATCAAGGTGCCACGATTAATGCTGATAAGACAAAAATGAAACCTAGACAGCAGAGTCCAAGTTGTCCCTCATCAGGAACCCTTCAAAAGGAATAATTAATAACAATAATAATAATAATAATGTTTTATAGTGTTTACTATATGTCAGGTTCTATGCCAAGCACTTTATAAATATCTCCTCATTTGTTCTTCACAACCCTAAGAAGTAAGTGCTATTATTATCCCCATTTTAAAGTTGAGGAAACTGAGGGAGAAATGGGTGAAGTAATTTGCCCAGGGTCACATAGTTAGTGTCTGAGGCTAAATTTGAACTCAGGTCTTCCTGACTCCAGACCCAGTGCTCTATCCACCGCACCACCTAGCTTTTTCCCAGCTTTCTCCCAGTAGAGATAACTATCATTATTGCCTCCTTGTTGCTATGAAATGGATTAATATATTGAGCTTCAAGTCCACAGTCCTTTCATTTCTATTTTCCTTGACCAAATCTCCTTCTTCCCAGTATCAGCAACCAGTACAGAAGTAGACTGCCTTCCCAAGGCCTTCCTCTGCAAACCAGCATCCCCCTCTCTGAGGGTCCATTAAGTGACACCTCCCATGTTCAATCCTCCATGCTCAGAGAACTCCCCAAGCATCACCTTTGCTACTGTTCTCTCAAGATCTATACCACCTCACGCCTGTGGCTCTGACTTTAGCATATGCAGGCTGCCGGTAAAGGAGAAAAACAACCTACTTCATATATTTCTACACGCAAGTGTAGAAATCAGAGCATCAAATCCAAGTCTGACCTATATACTAGACCAAGTAGGTCACTGAGTACACACTGGCCCGTGACAAATTGATTCTGAACCATCACTTATCTGGCTTTGTTGATGTCAAGAAGGATAGATCAGAATGATTAATAATTTACCAAATAGCTAAAAGCTTTTTTTTTTTTTTTTGGCTGTTGTTCCACTGCAGTCTCTGAGAGTTTATTGTTCTGAGCTCCAGTGCTAATAGATTGGCATTTTTGCTTAGAATTTGAACAGAGACCAACATTAGAGGATTCGTGTTAATTCTTTTTCCCTCTATTTGTCTCCTGTGAAAGAATAGTCAAGTCAGTGACTGGAGACTCAAAACAAATGGTGTTAAAATGGGGTTTGATTTTCCTCTTCTTAGGCCCTCCCTATACAGATGATGAATTCTAATTTCAACAAAGGAAAAGGCATTTTTAAGGAGACTTCGCAAAAGGAATTTCTTCTCTCAGATGAAGTGTACCATGTCTGAGGCTGAAAACATGATCACTTGTATCTATATTTAACCCAATCACAACAAAAGGGCTTTGGAGGAGGGGGGTTATTAGATAATTTCTAATTCTACTCCCTACTCCAGCAAGAAGGTCTTTCTGCAAGTGTCATTTATTCCTAATGTCAACACACCTTGAAAAGTTCTACCAAGAGAGGAAGGTCTAGGGCAAGAAATAGAGAGAAATAATGAGAGTTCTCTTCATGGCCTCTTCTCATTTCCCATGTACACAGAGGAAAGAAATTACAGTAATGAACTTGGAGTCCAAGAACCTGAGTTTGAATTCTGCCTCTGACACTGAGCAAATCACTCTTTCTCCTTGTCTGCAAAATGAGTAGAGATGGACTAGAAGGCTCTGGTCTCTGATCTCAGATTCCTAATCTCCCCTTCTCTCTCTTTCTGAATTGATCATGCATTGTTTCTTTACTCAGTCACTCTCACTCCTTTCAAGTCTTCTATGGTATCAGCTTTGTGATAAAGAGAAATAACTAGTTCTTGAATGCCCTTGCTGGCATTCAGGGAACTTGAGAATCTGACCAGGTATAGAAATGTCTGAGAAGGAAAATTATGGAATCAGAGAACTGCACTGAGGGCTAAAAAGTTGAATTGTCTAATACTTTGCCTCCTGCGAGAATTGTTTATATGGTGATCTATGTCCATTAAGGGTTCTGCCTCCCCATCACAAAAAAAGACCCTAGAAAATATCACTTAAGGTCAAGAAGACAGCCTTTTGTGTATGGTAGAATCACCTTATTATTTTATTTTATTTTATTTTATTTATTAAAAGAAGATGCTGCTATTAAATAATATCAGACATGTACAGAAAAGTAACACTGTGTAGTACTTGTATAGACCTTATTTTCTAGAGCTCCAGTGCATTATAGATCTAAACTCAGAAGTCATCACTGCATTCTCAAAGAATAAGCAAGGAGAGGACACATTTTCCAAGTAACAAAACCAGGGCATTGAGAATTATCAGGTACCTATAAATGACGTGCTCCAAGTCACAAAAGAAGCTAGTGGCAGAACCAAGAATTGATTTCAAGTAATCTGATATTTGGGCCAGAGGTCTGTGCACTAAACCCATCCTGGCCAATTCCAGCCTGCAGAGATAAAATATTGATTTTCTAAATTAAAAAAATTTAATTAAATGATGCCAGTGTAGAGTTAAGCAATTATTCACATAATAGTAACATCATCAAAGAAAGATATGTTATATGTAGATCCATCAGAACATGTTTATGTGTGTGTAAGAATTTACTAGTTACATAGAGGAATGTGTAAGCATGACGTATAGAGTTCATAGACTAAACTGGTTCCAAGGTTCTAATTACAAAGCCAATGTGTCTTCCAGGAATAGCTCCCTCAATGAACTGGAATCAGAGACAGGAATGTCTGTGGCAGTGGAAGACTGGAAGATCATGTAGTACAGGAATATACCACTCCTTGGTGGATTTGCGGCTGGTAAGCTTAAATGGTGAAGGAGGTAGCACAGAACCATGGCAGCCACTTTCCTCTTCCATTCCTCTCCAGCTTACCATTGTCTTCCCTAAACTGTGGCCCCCATTTTAGAATGAAGACAGTATTCCACATCTATTCTGACCAGAACAGAGTGCTTCAGAACAATAATCTGCCTTGTTCTGGACAGTATGTCTCTCAATAAGACCTAAAATTACATTAGTTTTTTGGGGTGTCGTATCACATTGTTGACTCAAATTTTTAGTACTGCAATCCTGAAACTCCCAGTCTGCTTTCAGACAAACTGCTATCCAGGCATGCTATCCCCCTGACTCAAGCTTTATCTGACTTTTCAAACTCAAGTGAAAGACTTTACATTAATCCCTATTAAACTTAATCTTGTTAGATTTGGCCCAGTATGCCAGTTTGTCAAGATCTCTTTGAAAATCTTTAAATTCTGATTCTGTCATCTGTCATGTTAGCTAGATTTGAGGTTAGGAGAGACTTGGTTTAGAAGCCTGCCTTTGACATTTACTGGCTATGTGACTATGGGTCATTGATTTCATTTCAGTTTCTCCATATCTAAAATAGTTATAATAATACCTGTAGTACTTACCTACCAGGATTGTTATGAGGATCGAATGAGAAAATGTATAAGTCCTTTGTATAAATGCTTAAAACCCTCCTAGCTCCTAACTTCATGTCATTTTCCAATTTATAAGCATATCATGCTTTTATCCAAGTCATTGATAAAAAAAATGTTTAATGGCACAAGTGTAAGGACATTCTACTAGAGAGCTGCCTTCAAGCTGGCAACAAACCATTAATCTGTTACTCTTTAGCTCTAGGCATTCAATTAGATATGCACCTAACTGTGCTACCATCTAGCCCACATGTCTCCATCCTGTCCACCAATTTCATGAAGGACTTTGTCAAGAGATTTTCCTTAAATCTACTTAGATGCCAGCATTTTTTTTTTTACCTGTCAGGCTAGTTATCCTGTCAAAAAAGGAAATGGAATTACTCTGGTATGACCTGCTCTTGGTGAAGCTATGAGGTCTCTTTGTGATCACTACTTCCTTTTCTAGATAGTCACTAACCGTCTCCTTAATGATATGCCCTAGATTTTTCCCCCAAGAATCAAAGTCAAGTTAACTAATAGTTTGTAGACTCCATTCTCTTCTTCCTTTGGAAAGTCTAACTTTTTCCTTCTCCAATACTGCTCTACCTCTGCCATTCGCTAAAACCTTTTTAAAGATTAGAGATGGTGGCTCAGCAATCACATGTAACAGTTCTTTCAGTGACCTATAACATAGTTTCTCTGAGTTTGGTGACTTAAATTTATCAAGGGCAGCTCAGTTTGCTCTTATTATCTCCTTATTTCTCTTGAGTTTCAACTTCCTCCTAGCCATTTTTGCTCAGTCCTTTTCAATCCATAGATCATTCTACTTGGCAGGAAAAAAAATGGAAGCAAATATAGAAGTTGATTAGTTTTGCTTTCTTTCTATTGTCCATTATCATTTTCTCATTCATCCTGAGTAGCAGACTTCTTGCTTCTTTGATCCTCCTCTTTGCCCCAATACAACTTAAACGTCCATTTTGTTGTCCTTAGCTTTCATTGCCAACATTGATTGATTTTGGACTTTAGAAATCCTGACACACATGGCAGTATTGGTTCATAATTCCATTGTCCATATTTCTCCATTACGGTCTTAAGCATTGGTAGAAATGGGTCCGGGTACTGCTGTTTCCCACTGCTTATAAGATAAAGTCTAAATTTTTTATATAGCCTGGCATTCAATGAATTCCACAATTCAGCCTAGCCAGTCTTTTCAACGTCAGCTTACACTCTAATTCAACTAAAACTCTCTACTCCAGTCACATTGCTCTCCCTGTTGCCTTAATTTCCTTGTATATTTTGTACTCAATGCTTTTGAACTTATATGACATAATTTCTTCAGTAAGGAAACAATTCATTTTCTCCATTTTACTTCAAAATTTCCCCTACCTATCTTATTTAATATATATTAATATATAATATATTATATCATAATAATATATAATATATATTATATTATAATAATATTCCAAATATATGTAAAAACAATTTTAACATTTATTTTTAAAAATTGAGTTCCAAATTCTTCCCTTCCCTCTATACTCCTTGAGAAGGCAAGCAATTTGATATATTATACATGCACAGTTATGAAAAACATATTTCCATATAGCCGTTTTGCAAAAGAAAACACAGGCAAAAAAACACAAGAAAAAAAAAGAAAGTTTTAAAAAAGCATGCTTCAATCCATAGATCTGCATTCAAACTCCATCAGTTCTTTCTCTGGAGGTGAATAGCATTTTTTTCATCATAAGCCCTTTGGAATTGTCTTGGATCATTGTATTCCTGAGAATAGCTAAGACTGGTTTTGCTCATTTCACTTTGCATCATTTCATATAAGTCTTTCCAGGTTTTTCTAAAATAACCTTGCTTGTCATTCATTTCTTAAAGCAGAGTAGTATTACATCACAATCATATATCACAACTTATTTAACTACTCCACATTTGATGGGCATTCCCTCAATTTCCAATTCTTTGCCACCTCAAAAAGAACTGCTATAAATATCTCTGCATATAGGGTTTTTTTGGGGTTTTTTTTCATCTTTTTAGGGGGCACCTAGGTGGCACAGTGGATAAAGCACCGGCCCTGGATTCAGGAATATCTGAGTTCAGATCCAGCCTTAGACATTTGACACTTACTAGCTGTGTGACCCTGGGCAAGTCACTTAACCCCCATTGCCCTGCAAAAAAAAATCTTTTGGGGATATAGACCTAATACTCATATTGCTGGATCGAATGGTATGTAGAATTTCATAGCCCTTTGGACATAGCTCCAAATTTTTCTCCAGAATGGTTGGATGAGTTCACAACTCTACCAACAGTGTATTAGTATCCCAATTTTTCCACATTCTCTCCAACATTTTTCACTTCTCTTTTCTGTCTTATTAGCCAATCTTATAAGTATGAAGTTTTACCTCAGAGTTGTTTTACTTTGCATTTCTCTAATTAGTAGTGATATTTTTAAAATGCTCTAAATCCCTTACTCATCTTAATCCCTGGTAGTCTCTAAGATTTCCAGGCCTCTCAGACTAGTATACATGGGTTCTGTCATCATATTCCAAGCTCCAAATTGGTTTTTGACCATATCTCTTTGAGAAATGCTTAGATAGGGCGCTGAGGATATTCATGAAAAATGGCAATATCAACAGACTACTCTTTCTTTTTGTCAAAGATCTGCAAAATGATCAGTGTGGATACTACCTCCACTGACAGAAACTGCAACTCCTCAGTAACTTAGTAGATGGTCTTTAAGAGCTGCTTCATAGAAGAAATCCATCATCCTGCAGCCAACCTGGTAATGACTGCCTCTGAACTTACCAACAAACAGTCAATATATTGCTGAAATAATATGTGATGCATTGCCACCTTAGCCCACACTGCCATAATTAGTCCTCTATTGATTGACATAGTTTCCAAGAACCCAGAGTGATGTCTTTACCTCAGTGACACATTTGAGGAACATTTTAAGGAAGAAGTATTTTGCCTCCAAAAGTGACATTGAAGAATACAGATATTATTACTCATCTACTCCAATATGCCAATGCATCTGATCAATATGGGTATTCCCTTCAAGGCAATAGCCAGCCACGCCTTGCTTCACAGACTTCTCACAGACTCCAGCTTTGTGATTATTCCATTGTTTCGGGGCTTTTTTTTCCAGTCTGATATTTTGATATTAGAATATTCTACATCATTTCTCTTCTGTAGTTTCTCATTTGTAAGGTTCTCTAGCCAACCCAAGACCACAATGTGCCTCTCGATTGCTCTTTTATTGGTTATCAAGCATCAATTCAATCTGTGAATTACTGCTAAAATGATGTTAAAAAAAGAAAAGATAGATCTTCATTCAGGAAGAAGGTCGGGGTCATTAAAAGCACTGCAACATTTCCCAAGGACCATTCAGTCTACTCTTCACCTGCGTAGTTCTAGGCATAGCTCTGTTTTGGTGCATATCCCAGGAATGCAAATTAATGGATGAGCTCTATAGATTGCCCATCCAGATGCCAATTATGTAGTCTCCTCTGGCATGCTTTTGAAAAATCAAAACAAAATGAAACAACAAAAAACCAGTCATACTTTTGTAGTCACCTCTATGTGATAGAGATGAGTCATGGCTGTGAAAACATTTTAAAAAAAACAAACTTTAAAAACTTTCACTAGACCCTGCCACGCCCTCAAGCTGTTGTACTATATTTCTCCTCCTTTTCTCAGATAAACTCCTACAAAAATCCATTTCTACTCTCTACCTCCATTTCCTCCTTCTCCTCTCATATCCTCCTCAACCCTTTGCTATCTGGCTGAGGACCTCATTAGTCAGAAGAAAATTCCCTCTCCAGATTTACCAAAGGTCTCTTAAAGGCCTAATGAGACCTCTCTGTTTTTGTTTTCTCGGTCCTTAATCCTTCTTGACCTCTCTGTTGCATTTGACACTGTTGACCTTTTGCAATCATTTGTTGTGCCACCTAATCGCAGGTATTCTTGGATCCTCTGTCATGAGCACCCCCTTTTTCTGAATATTATCTCCTCTCTGGTTTTCCATGACATTCATTCCTTGGTTCTTCTAACACTTTGACCATTTTTCTCAATCTACTTTACTGTTCTATCATTCATATCATGTCTCTTAACTGTTCCCCCATCTCTATGCCCATGCACTGGCCATCCCATGTACCTGAAATGCTCTTCTGCCATATCTCTATCTCAGAGAATCCTCTTCCTCAGAGACATGACTCAAACACCATCTCTCATATGAATTACTTATCTCCCTCAAAGACTCATGCCTTTCCTTGCATTTAACTCCTTTGACTTTAGTCTTTATATGTTTAACCTGAATATACTTACATATGCATTCTTTGCTACTGATTAGAATGGAAGCTCCTTCTGAATAAGGATTAGTTCATTCATTGTACTTGTTATCTGGTGGTGTAGTGGATGGAGTGCTGAGCCTGAAGTCAGAGAGACCTAAGTTCAAACCTGGCTTCAGACAGTCGTTATATTACTCTGGGAAAATCATTTAATTTCTGTTTTTCTCAGATTCCTCAATTATAAATTAGCAATAATAACCCCTTAAGATTGCTGTGGGCAGGGGCAGCTAGATGGCACAGTGGATAGAGCACCAGCCCTGGAGTCAGGAGTACCTGAGTTCAAATCCAGCCCCAGACACTTAACACTTACTAGCTATGTGACCCTGGACAAGTCACTTAACCCCAATTGCCTCACTAAAAAAAAAAAAAAAAAAGATTTCTGTGGGCATCAAATGAAATAATATAGGTAAAAAGTGCTTAGTACAATGCCTAATACATGGTAGGTGCTATGTAAATGTTTATTCTTTCCTTCTCCCCATTGCCTGGCTCAAAACCTGATCCATAGTAGGCAGGTAACGTATCGATTATACTTATTATTATGTTTATAATTATTATTCTTATTGATTGAATCAAACAATCTTTTCTGTGTAAGTGATAGTTGCTATAGGAAAAGAGTTCTTAATCTTTTCTGCATCACAAATCCCTTGGGCAGTCTGGTGAAGCCCTTGGACCCCTTAGAATATTGTTTTCAAATAAATGAGCAAAAAGCTAAATTTTAGTTAGAGATTAATGAAAATCAAGATGTAATTTTTTCCCAAAGAAATCTATAGACCTCCTTGAAATCTATGTATGGACCCCAGGTTAAGAACATCTGTTCTAGGATATGTAATTTCAGTTATAGTTTCTAGAACTTGTTGCTACAAATTAGTTTGGCTTGATCACAGAGGTCAAATGGCAGAGAGGACATGGATAATAAGAGATCAATCTGAAAAGAAAGGTTAGTGCCAATTTATAGAAGGTCCTGAATACCAGTACAAAAGAGCTTACCTGAAATGCTCTTCTGCATTTCAGTGAGGCATAGGGAGCCAAAGAAGGCTTTGGAACAGACAAAGGAAGAGGGGCAACTTGAATTTGAAGGGGTTTTGGAAATTTTTGTTGTTTGTGCACCTCCATTCCAGATTATATGGTTAATATCTCGGCAAGGCATATTCAAATAGCCTAGAATGGGGCAAAAATGAGAGTGGGGTTAACAGGGGTCAAGAAATGCTGAAAAGGGGCAGCTGGGTGGTGCAGTGGATAGAGCACTAGCCCTGGAGTCAGGAGTACCTGAGTTCAAATCCGGCCTCAGACACTTAACACTTACTAGCTGTGTGACCCTGGGTAAATCACTTAACCCCAATTGCCTCACTAAAAAAAAAAAAAAGAAATGCTGAAAAACATGATCCCTAACTTTTATGCTTAAAATGAATCACCCTTACTCACTCTCATGCAGGATTCATAATAGCATTACCATTTCTCCCCAACACATATCATTTTAGAGTACCCATTTTGCTAACAGAGGCTATATCAGGCTCAGTTCAGAACCAGCTGGGTTTGCCCATACAGTACAGGTGGAGCTCATGTTGCTCAACAGATATAATAATAAAAAAAATTATATCTAAACCAGGCTATTTAAAATCAGATTATGTTTCCCTATTGACTCATGTTAAAGTTTCAGATAGGCATTTATCTTCATTTCCAATTGATTTTCAATTAAGCAGGGTTTCCGAACACCTGAGCTGGAAGTTTCTTTTCCCCCTCCTCCAGTTAATGATGCATAAACAAAGCTGATTTTATAGAGGAGGAAACAAACTGAGGATGCCTTTCCTTTTGTCATGAGAGCTGCAATACACAAGATGGTAAGATGAATAAAAGGACCTGTTCATGGCCTCTTTTCTGCCCTTCCTAGTCTCTTTCTCTTAGCAAATTAATGCATCCTATGGCTTCAACCATCATCTCCATGTATAGAATTCTCGAATCTTTGCCTTGAGTTGGAAGGAAACTCAGAGGACCTTTAATCCAGCCTGTTTCTGGGCAAGAATCCCCTTGATGACATATCTGACAACTGTGCATTCTGTCGTTGAAGACCTCCAGGGATATATAAGCAAGTCCTTCTCAAGGCAGCCCCATTTTTCCTTCTACATAGCTGGAATCATTAGGCAGTTTGACTTACCTGAAGCCAAAAGATGTCTCTCTGTAACTTCTGCCTGTTGCCCCCAGTTCTTGCCTTTGGGGCCAGGCAGAATTCATTTCTTCCCTCTTTGACATCATAGCTTTTCAGATACTTGAAGACAGTTGTCATGCCTCTCCTAAGTCTACTCTTTTTCTAAGCTAAACATCACCAATCCCTTCAAAAGATCCCATCATGGTATGATCTTGAAGACTGGTTAAGCGCATCTGACTTTTTTTTCAGTTTATCTATCTCCTTCCTCCTATGTGGCACCCAGCACTGAAAACAAGATTCCAAGTATGTTCTGAACCCAGTAGAGTAGAGTAGCACTGTTGCTTCCCTGGTCCTGAATACTATGATTCTCTTAAATGTAAGTCTGAAATATCATTAGCTTTATTGGCTGCCATATTGCAATGAGTTGACTCTTATTGGGCTTGAAGTACAACAAAACTCCTAGGGCTTTGTAACCAGCACCCAAGGTTCCACATGGGCAGGTTTCAATCTTGGAGGTAGGGGTCACTCTCTTTGGTTTATTCCTATACATAAGCTTTCCCCAGGAACATGAGAGAACATCATTTTACTCTCACTCATTTTCCCTAGAAACATCAGAATCAAACATGTTCCTAGATGACTATAAAAAAGACAGAAGTTCCATCAGTTGCTAACGTGTTGGACACAGGATAGTCTTAATCTTGGCCCCCCCAAATTTAAAAGTAGAAAGGACTCATACTCAAGGTCATGAAAAGTCAAGACAAATTGTCTTTTCCTCTCCAGTGGGCCTCCACCTTTAATAGGGTCCTAATATAATATTTTCAACTTATAGTACCATCTACAATTGAGATTCCCTTATGAAAGAAAAGTACTCAGGTTCCAAAGAGTTACATTTCATTTGGTGAGCTACACTATCTCAGGGAACTATATAACATTTTCCAGATTAATAATATTGACTTAGTTGATCTCCACCCTCACCTTAGTAGGGGAAAGCATTAACAATTGCTAGAAGCAAGAAACACTTCCTACTGGCAAGCCTCACAAGAAACTTCCCATGGAACAGAAAGGCAAAAGCTCACTTGAGCTTGTTTTCAGTATTAACACAGACCATGGATTCAGAACCTCCCTAGTCATCCTTCTGACCTTAATAAGGTGTCAGAAAAAGATTCCTTCCTATAAATCTATATATTGCTCCAGACTTATAGTACTAATCAGGTTTATGAATTCAGTGACAGTTGATGTTTTCATTAATAAAATCTTCCTTGTATTTGTTGTATTTTTTAATTTGATGAATGACAGCTGAGGATCTTTTCCCTTTTAATATAGGCCTAGAGAGGATCCAGGTGCTGATGTTCCTAGGAGAAACCTTCGGTGGAATAATGAGTTAAAAGAAGCTCCCAAGATTACTGGCTACTTCCCAAATCCCTGGGGCACTTGACTTGGAGGAATTGAACCATTAAGGATTACTCTTTGACTCAACCAATCTTGTTCTAGATAAAACCAGCACTTCAGTTCTAGGTAAGTTGGTGGTATAGTGAATGGAACACTGAGATTAGAATCAAGAAATCCTGAGTTCAAATCCAGCTTCAGACAATTACTGTGCGACCCTAGACAAATCACTTACCCTCTGTCGGCCTCAGTTTTCTCAACTGTAAAATTTAGATAACAGCACCTACTTCACAAAGTTATTTTAGGGATCAAAGATGATATTTGTAAAGTGCTTAGCAGAGTGCCTGGAATACATTAGAGTATTTAAAAAATACTTGTTTCCTTTCTAGGTCATAGTCTGCACTTTTTTTCTCATACAAACTGCTATCTAGCCAAATCTTCCTCACTTGACATTTAGAAAGTTAATTTTTTGAACCTATATGAAAGACTTTCTACTTATCCCTACTAATTTCATCATACTATATTTAGCACAATGTTCCAACCTGTTCAGATCTTTTCACATCTAGACTTTGTTATGCTTTTCCTTTTTAAGCTTTCCCTACTTGCTTGATACTATCTTCAAAATTACAATGCCATGTATTCACCAATCCCTAGGATACTCCACTAGGAATGCTATTCTTGGTTGACATTGAACAAAACATAAAGAATTACTCTTGGGCTCAACCACACTACCTCTGAATCCACTTAACTATACTTTTGTTTAGTCTATATCTCTTCATCTCATCCACAAGAACTGCATGAGAAATTTTGCCAAATGCTTTGCTAACACCTGGTTAAACCAGACCTACAGCATTCCCCTGATCCAAAAAGGAAAACAAGATTATTCTAGCCTGACCAGCTCCTGATGAAGCCATGATGGATCTTTGTGATTGCTGCTTCCTTGTCTAAAGGTTCACTAACCATGCCTTTAGGAATGCTTATAGATTTTTTCCAAGAAATAGAGTCAAGGTCACTGGACTCTAGTTTGGAAATGCCACTTTCTTTTTTGTTAGATGGGACTTTTGACCCTTTTCCAACTCTTCAGTACCCCTCTTCTGAGCTCCAGAATGACATCTCCAACTGATGACAAGAAATTTCCCTCTGGATATCCAACCGGCACCTCAAACACAACATATTCAACAGTAAGATCATTATTTGTTCCCATAAATTTGTTTCTCCATCTGATTTGACTCTTTCTCTCTCTGACTCCCATTTGAGTAATGCAAGAGATTTTTGACCCTTCCTACTCACTTCTCATTTCTGATCAGTTAATATGTCCTGACCTCTACATTTCTGGAATGGCTCTAATGTGCATAGCTACCATTTTCTCATTTCCCACTCCCACTATCCAAATAGAGGCCCTGATTATTGTTTTTGCGGACCAGTCTTCTAACGACTTTTCTGAACTGGTCTCCTAACAGGTTTTCCTACCTCCATTCTTTCCTATCTCTACCAGAACACTTTTTAAAATAAAATGTATAGGGGCAGTAAAAAAATGTAGGTGGTGCAATGGATAAAGCACTGGCCCTGGATTCAGGAGGACCTGAGTTCAAATCCAGCCTCAGACACTTGACATTTACTGGCTGTGTGACCCTGGGCAAATCACTTAATCCCCATTGCCCCACAAACAAGAACAAAAACAAAACAACAAGCAACAACAACAAAAAAAAAAACAAATTAAAAAATGTACAGATCTAGTCTTCTGAATCAATCAATCAGTCAAAATATATTAAGTGCTTACTATGTGCCAGACATTGTGTTAAGTGCCGAGGATACAAGAAAAAGCAAAAAAAGCATAGTCCTGTGCTGAAGGAGCTTAAAAACCTAGTGGACTCAAAGATACTCAGCAATTCCATATTACCAAATGAATAAAGTTTAAAAATCTTTGATTGACTTTAAAATCCCACCATAATCTCTCACCAGTCTAACTCTCAATCTTTTTGTCCTTTCTATTAGTCAATTCCAACTATTTACACTTAAGCCAAACTAGACAACACCCTGCCCTTCATTCTTTTCTTGAATCTGTTTCTCTGGAGTTTATCATTACTCAGCTGTGTCTTCACTTTTAGAAGCTCCATCAGCCTTGTAGTCTGAAATATTCCTCTTTTCTTTTTGCACCCTTCTCCCATGGTAACTTCCTCCTGGAGCCTCCATTTTGAGGAAGGGTCCAGAACAGCTATCTTGTATCCTTCTCAAAACTCTGCTTACAACTCTTCAGATTTTAATTCCTTGCTCCAACATGGATACTTCTACCCTTAGGTTTTTTGAAGTCTTTTGTATGCTGTCTTCTCCAATTAGAATGCAAGTTCCTTGAGGGCAGATATTTTTCTTAATTTTGTTTATTATTTGTATCCCCTGTGCTTAACACTGCCTGACATGTAGTTTTGGCTAAATAAATGCTTGGTGACTTAACTTCTCCCCTAAACACTCCCCATATATTTCTCTGCTCCCTTCATCATGATGTTCCTTTTTCTTTGTACAAGATACTTTTGCCTTTTGTCACTGATTAAATTCCTACCCATTCTTTATAGCCCAATTCAAATATCAAATCTTAAAAGTTTTATTTGAAGTACCAGATTGGTACTCCCAGAACCCTATGTCTTGTAACTCTAAAATATACTTGTGATGTAAGGCTGTGTACTAAAGACTGAAGATATCCCTCTTTTTCAGGAGGGAAATCCCATCAGCAATATAGTGGAAAGAGTATTGGTTTTGGAGTCAGAAGACCTGGACTCACATATTGCTTTTGTTATTCACTACCTGGATGACCTTAGGCAAGTCATTTTCTCTCCCTCTCCTTTATCTGTAACATCAATTTCATCATCTATAAAATGAAGTACTTGGACTAGATAGCTAATGAGGTCCCTTTCAGCTCAAAATCTATGATCCTATGTATTATTTAAACTTTCCATATTCCCCAAGACCTAAAGTAGCAGAATACTCTGCACATAGTAGGCACTTCAAAATGTGTGCTGAGTGAATATATTGAAATAATTATTTGGATGTTTCAAAAAAAAAACCATGAGCTAAAATAAAATCTATCATGCAAATTCCCTAATCAATCCTGCCTAACCCCTATTTTTCTTCTCTTCTAAGGGGATTATCTAAGGGATTGCCACAATTTAGCTTTGTTTCTACATTGTTAGACCTACAAAAATACACGCGCGCGCGCACACACACACACACACACACACACACACACACACACTCCTGCCCCTAAAGCTGTCGGAAGTTCACGTCTTGAAGTGCTTCCAAAGGGCTCTCATATGAACCAGTGTCATTATAATTCTGATGCCAAAAAAACCCCAACACTATGGTGAAGTACATAGAATGCCTTGTCCTATGTAAAGATACTCTTCAGATTTCGCTATTTAAACCTGCTTCTTCATTTTCATGAGGACCATCCACTTATCCTAATAAGTAGGGGGGGAAAAAACAAGGCTACAGAGTAATCATTCCTAATTGGATACAGATGCAACAGATTGATTCATTATTTCCAAGTAGAACCGTCAATGTTTAGCATGGTGCTTCTATTAAATTAATATGCTAAATGTCTCCACTGCTATAGCTGTCAGTTTAATTCAGTCCCAAGTTGGCAACCTCATTCTTTCACTGAGAATATCTACAACAGTTTCACCCCCTCCCCTTTTCTCCTGGTAGCCTTTATATTTGCTCTCTGGTGAAGGGCATTCTGCAGGGTGGCATTCACTTTCTCTCTGCCACCCAGTTTGATCTCTCAACAAAAGAAGCAGCTTTAAGTAAAATTGTAAAGTTGCTGGGTCACCATTGTTCTCATGTTATCAAGGAATTAATATCTACTCAGTTGGGGTATGTGCAGCCTTTCCTAAAATAACTTATACTCCTTGAAAGTCTATTCAAAGCTAGGGTTCTACACAGTCTACTTGGTCACCCCCTAGACTGAATGACTATTTTTAGACCTTTTCAGGAAGATTTGAGGGTATAACTCCTTTTTTAGATGCAGCTGTCAAAAAATCATTTAGACTCCATACCATAATAAGGCACAATAATTTTTTAGATGAGGAAAGGTATAATTTCAAAAGTAATAATAAAGTAGGAAGGGGTGGCCAAGTGACTCAATAGATAGAGTGTTGGGCCTAGAGTCAGGAAGACATCTTCCTGAGTTCAAATCCAGCCTCTGACACTTACTAGTGGTGTGTGAGCAGGGGCAAGTCACTTAACCCTGTTTGCTTCAGTTCCTCATCTGTAAAATGAACTGAAGAAGGAAATGGCAAACCACTCCAGGATCTTTGTTAAGAAAACCCAAATGGGCTCACAAAGAGTTGGCCATGACTGAAAAATGACTAAACAAGAAAAATATGGTGGCACAAAATCTATCATACATCCAGAGGCTAAAAATGTAGCAAACACAGGTAGCCTTAAATTACTACAGATCCAATCACCTTTTATGTTTAAGGCTCTCTCTTGCTCCCCCAAGCCCTCCACCAAGTAACAGGGTGCCAAGAACAGTGGTCCAGCTATTACCTTAAAGCAATTCTCCATCTAGGAGAAATGGATATCATGGTAGGGAGAACTTGCCATCAATAGTTGTTTGTAGCACTGCTTCTCACCTGATGTCCTACATGTTCTTATAGCTGTACTGCTATGTACAGATGGGCAGCGTCTTGGAGCACAGGTTTGCATCAATGACCTGGAACCTTAAAGGAAATTGGGAAATAAGCATTTATTAAGCACCTATTACATGCCAAGCTCTGTGCCAAGCACTTTTCAAATATGTCAGATGATCCTCACAACAACCCCATTTTACAGCTCTGGAAATTGAGGCAGACAGAGGTGAAGTGACTTTTACAGGGTCACACAGCTAGTAAGTATTGAAGGCTAGATTTGAAATGAGGTATTTCTGACTCCAGGCTCAACTTTGGGGTGCTCTAAAGTGTTAATGGAACAGAAGAACTCAGTACTATACCACTACTGGCAGGAGTATATGAGGTTTATAGAGGCATATGACTGTGAGCATTCCTACTGACTCTTTCCTTGTTCATTTTCTGTTCTCATCTAGACTTAATTCAAGCCAATCACCTCATAGTTTATGTTTGAATGAGAATAAAATGAGACACTCAGAAATCATCCAATGATTAACAAAAGTCAGAGCATGAGAGATTTATTCAATAAGATTATCCATTGAAGGTGCTCCACACTGATCTACCTGGGCAAAGGTACCTTACCTGAGTGTCCTATAAGCCAAAAACCAGAAGATGCCTAGAGTTTCTCCTGGCTGTGTTATACTCAGGTGACCAGGAAGTGATGTTAACAGACTGAACTTTAGTCAACTGAGACAATCAAGTCTTGGGGATGGTTCACTACATTTGAAGAAAACAATTAGCCTAACATCCACTGAGGAAGGGGGTAGCATATTATTCCCACATTTTCTTTCCTTTAGGCTAGCTTGACTTTTCAAAACACAAATACATCCTTATGCGTGGTCCCCAGAAAGTGATGTTCCAAAGCTTTCCAAAGAATGTATCTTTGCCCCAAGACTTCTTGGAGATATAATCTGAAGACAATTTGACTACCTAGGCCTAAATGTGCCCCAAAGCCCTTCAGGTGAGATGGGGATGAAGTAGCATGGGACACAGGTCATTTATAATTGCATTATCCCTACTAGAGATATTTATATTTAATAAAGAAAAATAGAGGGTAGTGTCTAACATGAAAAGAAAGAAATGCTGTCGCTACCATTTTAGGCATCTGTGGAAGTTTTTTTATATTATTAAATTGACAGGTAATACTAAACATGATCATTTCTACATACAAAGAAGAACAGAGAGAATCAGAGAGGAAACAATGAATCTCAATCATGTACAACTTGTTTGGGAAGATATTTCTAGGCCAAGTCCTTCATCAAGGTAGGTATAATACCTGCTGAGGTCATTCTTTCAGTATTGCCAAGCCTAAGCCATATCCAAACCTAATTCTCTCCCTTTTTGTTCCCCACTCTATTGTGATAATTTTCTACTACCTCTCACACCACTTTTCTCCTGAGATGGCCATGGCCTTAATATTTTTTTTAATCTTTTACTTGATAGTTGCCACAAGGGGAAGGATTCTGAGCTGCTGGTAGAGGGAAAATAACTTCAGGAATATGGGGGCCTGGAAGTTGTCTGCCTATTTGAAGAAATTTTTTAAAAATGATTCCCCGGGGCAGCTAGGTGGCGCAGTAGATAGAGCACTGGCCCTGGAGTCAGGAGTACCTGAGTTCAAATGCGGCCTCAGACTATTAACACTAGCTGTGAGACCCTGGGCAAGTCACTTAAGCCCAATTGCCTTAAAAAAAATTAAAAACAAAACAAAAAAAACAAACAAAAAAATGATTCCCCTAGGATGTTATCTTGTGCTCATTTATAGAACTTTTCTTACCATTTTATTTTTATATATGGGAACTTCACTATAATATTGCTTTGGGCTTTGGCCACCAGAACAACTTACAGGAGACAACCTAATAATGAGATCTTTTGAGGGTTTCTGTAACTCTATCAGAGGACTAGACCTCCTTCTTTCTCTTTACTATTGCTAATAGACCATTGTTCTTTTTTTTTTCCAGGTACGACTTTATTTAGACCATTGTTCTTAAGTTTGTTGTCGTTCAGTCATGTCTGGCTCTTTTATGACACCATTTGGGTATTTTCTTGGCAGAGATACTGAAGCAGTTTGCTAATTTGTTCTCCAGCTCATTTTACAGATGAGGAAATAAACCAAACAGGGTTAAGTGACTTGCCCCGGGTAACACAGCTCGGAAGTGTCTGAGGCTAGATTTGAACTCAGGAAGATGAGTCTATCTGATTCCAGGCCTGGCACTCTATCTACCACCTAGCTGCCCCGATTTTTCTTATATACCTGATTGCTTTGAGCATTCAGTAGAGCCAGCTAGTGATTGCTTCATCTTCACCTTACCTATCCCCACCAAGCCAAACCACTTGTTCAACACCTAGACCTTCTGCCACTCCTTCTGGTCCACTCAGATACACTCTGTTTTCTTTACTCCCACCCCATAGGCTGCTGAGTATTCCTGGGAAAAGTCACAAAACTGCATTGACAAGCTGCACTACAAATTCTTGCTTTCTAACCTTAATGTGGCCCTCATGGCCATTGGGTAATCTTGTTTTTCTTGTTTTCTTTCCAGTGTATTCTGCACACTGGTTGTTTTAGAGTTTAGAATCTAGGTCTAATCTGTGTTCTTTAGACCATCATCCCACTTTTCACTTTCTTAGCTGATTACCTTATCTCCTACTTCACCAAGATCAAAGCCATCCCTTAACATCCTTACTCTCTACCTCAAACTTTACCCACATTTTTTTTCATTCATTTAACAAGCAACGACTCTGCAATTCCAACAATTAAATTTCCAAAATAAAATCTCTATTTTTAAGATGAGGAAACTAAAGCCCAGACTTGGCTCAGGTCATACAGTAGTAAGTGGCAAATTCAGGATTTGAACTTGGGTCCTCTGACTGAATTTAGCATGCAAACACATTGGAGTCCACTACCCTTTCTCAGAGAAAAAAGATGCCTTTCATCCTTTTCTACTCTACCTGTGCTCTGGGATCCATTCCATCCCAGCCCTGATTCCTTGCTCTCCAAATTCCTCTTTGTTGATTAGTTCTTTCTCTACCTTCATATGCATAGATCTTCTTTATCTTGGATAAAGAAGAGAGGAAGATTAAAAAAACCCAACACCAAATAACTAGGTTTGATGTTCTTTTCCACCATCCAAACTTTCTCCTTCCTTTCTCTGATAAGAGAATGGTTGAGAGATGTTGCAATGTCTTTTTTATGAGTCATTCACTCCTTAACCCTTTGTAATCTAATGTTCTTTTCTGCCACCACCACCCATAGGCTAGAAATTCAAAAAAAGATCCAGGAATAAATGGTGCCCCCACAGCCACTAGACTTCCTAATAAGCCATCAGCCAGAGGAGCAATTCCTGTGGAGATGCAATACTGCAGCTTTTCTGTAGATACCACAGCGTCTATCTCCTCAGAAGTCACAATTATTGAAAACCCAGAAAAAAAAA
Source organism: Dromiciops gliroides (assembly GCF_019393635.1). NCBI lineage: Eukaryota > Metazoa > Chordata > Mammalia > Microbiotheria > Microbiotheriidae > Dromiciops > Dromiciops gliroides. Next base: position 76,413,007 of record NC_057865.1, on the reverse strand, counting down.
AAGTTCTCACCACTAAACCCCTGGATAGCTTCAAATGTTTCAACAATGGATATAGATGCAGTTTTGTCAATGGAAATGCCATTAAAGAAGATGCAGTAGCATTTGCTTTGTTGGCGGATCCGAAAGACTATAGACTCTTTCTATTGAACTTACAGCTAATATCTCCATTGTGTATTTTTTTCTCTCTCTCTATTAGAACTATCATGCTTTTCTATTTGTATCTCAAAACTTAGTACAACTTAGTACAGTGCTTTGCACAGAGTGAATGTTTAATAATTACTTTGGCAATTAATTTATTCCTTAGGTCTATCCTTAGACTTCTTTTCTCTCTACACTATTTTCCTTGGTGTTCTCACCAATTTCCATGGCTTCATGAAGATTATTTTCAAATGGGAGTCTCCCCCAGGGCTCCAGCTCCACATTTCCAACCATCTGGTTGAATGTTTCCTTGCTATCCCAGAATTCCATTAAACTAACTCAATATGTCTGAAATCAAAAAGCATAATTTTCCTTTTCAAACTCATTTTTGCTCCTGACTTCCCTATTTTTATTACTGGTACTACCATTTTTCCAGTCACTGAGTTCTAAAACCTCAGATTAATTTTTCTCCACCCATCATATCTAATTAGTCACCACCTTCTGCCAATTCTTTCACAATACTTACATAAACTCTATTCCTTTCCTTCCACTACCATGACCCTAACTCAAGTTCTTATTACCTCACTCCTCAACTCTTAAAATAACTCATAACTGGTCTCTCTGAAGCCAATCTTGTATAATTCAAACCCATCCTGAAAACTAGGATTAAACTTTTCAAAGCTTTAATTTAATTGTGTTACTTACCAGTTTCCTCCAATGGTTATGCAGTGCCAATCAAATAGATTCCAAAACCTTTAGCCTAATGTTATAGGCTCTCACTAATTCCTTGTTTGATCTCTCTATTCCTATCATAAAGTGACTTTCTACTCCAGAGAAGATATTTTGCCATATTTTTAGATGACTTGCAATTTCTCCCCTCCACACTTCTGCTCATGCCTTACTCTTTAACTTGAAATGCCCTCCTCCTGCAGCTATACCTGTTTGATATGACCAGTATTCATGAGGGTGACCCTCTATCAACATGAGTTAGGAAAAATGCAGGACAAAGCCTGGACTTGTTTGGCCTTGGGGGTAGAGAAAAGCTCTATTTGTGCTGCAGCCCCTAGCTATGTTGACATGGCTTCCTGTTCAACTAAGGGCAGAAGAGGTCCTACCCATATGGGGTTTGGGCTTCTCCTACTTGTTGAATAACTAAAGAGCACAAGAGTCACTACATAGTGCCCCCTACTCTGCTGACCAGCTGTTTCAATAGATGAGGGATCTATGTCTATAAGAACTAAGTACCACTGTATTCTTACTGCATGTCAAATGAATTAAAAAATATGTAAAGAGCTTTAGCAACCTTGAAACACTGTATAAATGGTGGTTGTGGTTGTTGTTATTGTTGTTATACTTGCTATATCTGAGATAAAATTCTGTGCTGGAGCCAGCTTAAACCAGCTTATGAGAACTAAATTTTCAGTGTGAGCTTTTACATCTCAGAAATTGGTAAACATTACAAATCAGGGTTTGACTTATAATTTTGTTGATTGTCTAGATTTAAGGAAGTGATGGAGAAAATATTAATAATGAAGATTAAACTTAAAAGTATGTTGAGTAGACAATATCTTTTGGAAACATGGTTGTTAAACAAATGTTTACCAGATTATCCCTGAATAAGAACCTCCTTTTATTAATAGGTCAATGACTTATAATTGCCTGTCACAATGTCAAATTTGGACTAACAGGATGCAGCCTTTAACTGTCACTAAAATATCACCCCCACCATGAAATCCTCCCTCATCTTCCAGAAGGAGCTGTCACTCCTCATCATCTATGAACTCTTGGTCTGTTTTTCCTATGCAACTTACCACACGCTACACTGAATGGCAGTCATTTGTGTATGTCTTACTGTTCTCCTTATATTTCGATCACACTGGAACATATGAAGGTATTACTTCATTTGGAGGTTGCTTGAGTCACAGCTGGAAGTGGTATTCCCCCTTCCTACCATGACTATACCTGTTTTCCCTGGCAACTTAGAAGGTGGCAAGGAAGACACAAAGCATCAGTCTAAGGATTTGGAAATGTCTATTGTCATATGAGAATTTCCATTAGAGAAGTCTATGTTTTGCAGTCTTAGACAACTGACCTAGACCTTCTTCTTGCACTGATTTAGAATGAGAAGGGCTAAGAGGGGGAAGGATGACACATCCAATGTCTCCTGAAATTGCCTGACTGAGCCATTGGTGAGGGTCCATCCAGCAAACATAACAACACTTCCCTTTCCCTATATCTTCATGTGCAGTATCACTATTTCCTAATCCCTGCTTTTATAAAATTGCTGTATATGTCCTTGTTCTTATAGATTAAGTTCCTTGAGGACAAAACCTGTGTATGATACATCTTCACAGAGCCGTGATGGAGAATTCTAACTCCTAGGGTCAAACTAGGTATGGCAGTAGGGGAGTGGTGAGACCCTTCTTATCTCATTAGTGATCCCATGTCACCTTTGAGACACAGGTGCCCAGACTAAATGATTTGGGGGGCAGTATGCCCTGGATAACTACAATAGTGTCAGTGAGGCTATAGGGACCCCTGGGATAGGGGACATCATGATGATGATGAGATCCTGGCGATGGTAGCCTGGGAAATAGTGAAGAAGGGATCAGACCTTGTTTCCTCCTTCTAGATACTGTTGGGATGTGGGAGTTCATGCTTCTTTTCTGTGGCAATCTTCCGAACTCCATCATCTACTGCTTCACAGCCCTATTGCCACCCCTGAGAGGAGGAATGAAACACCTCAATCTAGGTGTCCTATGAGCAAGATAACTACTATCAGCATCCTGGGGTCAAAGTTCCGGTCTCCCCTGTGATAATTACAGAAGTGTGTCTTTGGATATCTCATAAGACCTGCAGTCGCTTGCATATTTTTTAAAAGTGCAGATTTGGGGGGCAGCTAGGTGGGGCAGTAGATAGAGTACCAGCCCTGGATTCAGGAGGACCTGAGTTCAAATCTGGCCTCAGACACTTGATACTTACTAGCTATGTGACCCTGGGCAAGTCACTTAACCCCAATTGCCTCACACATGAAAGAAAGAAAGAAAGAAAGGAAGGAAGGAAGGAAGGAAGGAAGGAAGGAAGGAAGGAAGGAAGGAAGGAAGGAAGGAAGGAAGGAAGGAAGGAAGGAAGGAAGGAAGGAAAAGTGCAGATTTGTTGAATGCTTACTACCTATGTGACTTTAGACCTAACCTTCCTTGGACTCCAGTTCCTTCATCTATAAAATGAGGGATCTAGACTTGATGATCTCCTAGATCATTTCTGGCTCCTAAGGTGCTATAAAAGAATGACTGAATAACTTCTAGAAAAGGCCTGAGATAGAGCTGCCTCATAATGAATTATGCTCTACTGAAGCTCAATCTAGGACATCTGCCTATGTATAGATTCATGCTGTTAGATCTACTCTTTTGTTCTGTTATTCATTTATTTGTTTGTTTTTGTTTATTTAGAATTTCCCCCACCTTACATGTAAAAACAAATTGTAACATTGATTTTTAAAACTTTGTGCTCCAAATTCTCTTCCTCCCTCCCTACCCCCCCTTAAGAACTCAAGCGATTCAATATATGTTATACATGTGCAGTCGTGAAAACCTAGCAGACAAGAAAAAAAAACTTTAGAAAAAGGAACTAACAACTACAAAATATACTTCCATCTGTATTCAGATACCATCAGTTCTCTCTCTGTAGATGGATTGCATTTTTCATAAGTCCTTCAGAACTGTCTTGGATCATCGAATTGCTGAAAATAACTACCTCATTTGGGGCAGATCATGTTAAGATATTGCTGTTATTTTGTATACAGTACATTTCACTTTGCATCAGCTCATGTAAGTCTTTCCAAGTTTTTCTGATAGCATCTTGCTTATCTTTTTTTATAGCAAACTACATTTATATAGTACTTTAATAAAAACATTTTTTGAATTTTATTTCACTTATTTTTTTTGTGGGGCAATGAGGGTTATGACTTGCCCAGGGACACACAGCTAGTAAGTGTCGAGTGTCTAAGGCAGAATTTGAACTCAGGTCCTCCTGAATCCAGGGCTGGTGCTTTATCCACTGTGCCACCCAGCTGCCCCTAGACCTACTCTTCAAGAGAAGCTAGCCACCCTCTAAAGAATGCAATTTACAGATTCAACTCTGTTTTAGTGGCAGCTAATGTCATGATATGACAACTTTGATATTTTTTTCAGCATATGGGAGGAAAGACAAGGCCTACTGGCTCCCCATTTCTCCAATTTGCCACAAAACCTAAAATTTGGTTTAAAACAGCATATCTACTTTTCTCGCATCTTAGCCTACCTTTTAGTAAAATTGCCCTTTTAGAAAACTGAAATAGTGACTGCTTAAAGAGTGAATTCTGGAAAGGGCCAAGAGGATTATTTATCAACAGGAATAGCTGAGAAGCCATTGAATGATTCCCATGAATGCATGCTTAGCTCTCAGGTTGTGAACACGGGATTTGATTGGTTTGCCAAGAATCCTGACTTAGCTCTGAAGTCTCTATTGTTGTCACCATCAATTGCAACTTTACTGTGGCATGACCCAGCCCTTGTTAACATTTTTAAAGCAATGAGAATGCAAAGCATACAGCTGTCTGGTAACCTGACTGCCGACTGACAGAATACCCTGAACTGGATCTCTGAAATTGTCTGAAATAGACTCTGTCTCTGCTATCCCTGGAGACCTGATAGAACTGCTGTAGGCAGCAGCTCATTTTATACAGAACAGCCAAAATATCCCTGTACCTTACCGTCGAAAATAATGATAGGAGTGGGAAAAAATGGTTTTAAAAGCTACATTTACATTTCACACTTTTCATAGTCTAAAAAAATGTTTCTTCTCCAAGTTCTTAACATAAACTTGGAGAATTCTGGCAGATTCTCCTGTGAGCAGGCTAAAAAGTGCACGTCATTTCTCCAGCCCCTTAATTGACTAGATAACAATGCAGAAACACTTAAAGAAATGGTAGACATTAGCTTGGAGTCCTTTGCATCCCTATTTAATTGTGGCTGAGTGCACACACACACACACACACACACACACACACACACACACACATACACACACAGAAGGGCAGCTAGGTGGTGCAGTAGATAAATTATTGGCCCTGGATTCAGGAGGACCTGATTTCAAATTCGACCTCAAACACTTGACACTTACTAGCTGTGTGACCCTAGGCAAGTCACTTAACCCTCATTGCTGGGGGGGGGAGGGGGGAGAGAGAGAGTCCCAAAGTCTTAGTTCAGTTTTAAGCTCATATTTAAACTTTTAACCATGATGACACTGCTGGTGGTTTTAATTTGTAACCTTTACAGAAGAATAATCTTCATTTCTAGAAATCTCAGTGAAATTATAATTAAGGGGGCATGGCGTCAAAAAAGGGGGGGTGGGAATGAGCCCTATCAGTGGTAAAATGTCAAATGTATTAGTTCTAATAGTGTATCTTAAAGGCTGGATCTATAATTAAGAGTTTGGGTGCCAGATGGGGTGATAGGGTTCAGCTTTCATGATTGCCAGCCCCCTTATCTGTAAAGTCTGGGCTTCTGTGTCTAAACAAAGTCTAAAGGGGCTAATCATTTTAAAAGTAATCACAGTAATAGAGCTGAGAGGAAATGAAGCAGGCAAATCCAGGAGAAGACAAATAGTACTTTCTTCCTTTTTCACATTGTCTTTTTTCCCTTCCATCTTCTATTTCTTGGCCCTCGGTTGCTGCTTGGGAATTGGTCCCAAGTCTTCCCAGCCACATCAATGCTTAGCTGTTAAGCTGCAATGACCTCTCTAAGCAGCTGTACTCTGGGATTCTGACTGCACCAGCTATTACTCAAACAGTGTGGCGGAAGCAATGCAGCATTTTGATCTTTCTCACTGATTCCTCCGTTTGCAGGGGGGGAAGGAGAGAGAAAGGGCTGGGGGTTGGGGAAGCAAAAGATAGCTCAAAGCATCAGGCACTGACAACAGAATAAGAAATCAAGAAATCTCCAGGGTTGCATAGCCGAGCTCAGGTTGCAGACTTACTCTGGGGTATAACAGGGCTGACATACACCGCGACATATTGATCTTCAGTGGTCTGCTTCATCGGCAAAGTGGTAATAGTCTGCATATTAACACAGTAGCCTAAGAGCTGAACAAGACAAGAAAGGCTAGCAGCGGCATTTCAGTTTATAGACCCTACACAGATAGTATTACTTTCAAGATCAGATAAAAGAGGGTAAATTGGACCTAATATTAGCAAACTGCAGTAGTAGAATTCTAGGGTAATAGGATCATAGATACATTAGGTCATATATTTAGAATTGAAAAAAAAGCCCTCAGAGTGTGCAGCCCTCTCATTTTTACAGCTGAGGAAACTGAGGCCCAGAGAGGTTAATTGACTTGCCCAAAGCCACACTAGTAGTATCCAAGGTAGGGTTTGGCCCTACCATTTCTGGCACATACTCTAATTCCTCTGCTGCCTTGCGGCTATACCCATATATGGGAAAGGCTTCAGGAGTTAACCCTGAGGAAAAATCAGGAGTCGGAGTCCCTTAGGCAGTTGGATGTTGGACATCACATCCCTCTGGCAACTCCTGCAGCGGCACTGGTGCCAAACTGTACTGGCTCTGCCTCTCCTTTGGATCCACCAATGTCTCAGAGAGGGAAAACCTGCTGCATGGGCCACAGCTTGTTTTCCATATTGATCCGCCCAGGCCAGAGCCCTGGAGAGGACACTCCAGCTACTCCTCATGGGGCAGATACAACACGGGATGTGGCAGTTACCGGTTATAAGTCACTCAGGAGCTGCGGCTCCCGTATCGGACTGCACAGCCACACTGTGGCCTGTGGCTCTTCAAGGCGCTGGTTGTCTGCGACTGGTGGAGGCCTGCTACTCTAATTCCCACACTCCTGGAGGCTTTCTCTCTTGAACTTTTAAACTCACAGGGTTGAGGACAGCTAGGTGGCGCAGTGGATAAAGCACCAGCCCTGAATTCAGGAGGACTGGAGTTCAAATCCAGCCTCAGACACTTGACACTTACTAGCTGTGTGATCTTGGGCAAGTCACTTAACCCTCACTGCCCTGCAAAAACAAACAAACAAACAAAAAGCTCACAGGGTGAAAGCCTGGATGGAGATTGGTCTCCTTCACTTAAAGTGAAAGTGCCAGTGTTGAGGCAAAAGCACCAGTCCAGTTTTCATATGCTACACTTCATTCTCAGGGAAAGGCTTAAGGCTTCCCTGCTTACAGTGTTATCTCTCACTGGACTCCATCATGAATGGAGGCAAACCAAGGACAGAGATCTTCCTAGAGAGAACAGCCAATGAGAATGGTCAAAGCTCTGGTTGTCTAGTGTTTTTGTTTTTCTTTATTTTTGTGGGGCAGTGAAGGTTAAGTGACTTGCCCAGGGTCACACAGCTAGCAACTGTCAAGTGTCTGAGGCCAGATTTGAACTCAGGTCCTCCTGAATCCAGGGCAGGTGCTTTATCCACTTCGCCACCTAGCTGCCCCCCTGTCTAGTGCTTTTGAAGGCATCTCTAGTTCTGACTATGTAGTCTATTAAAAAGATTTCTCCCAACCATGTGATTAGCAGACTAAAACCAATTACAGAATGTCTATACATTCATTACGGTCTTTCCCAGTTACTTCCACTCTCCTTGTTTCCTAGGAAATCCCCCTCATGCAACAGTTCCATTACACATCGAACTAAAGTTGAGATCATATCTCACTCTTTTCTTTTCGAAAAGAAGCAATATGCAATTATGGGGATCCCCTGAGTTTATGGATATTTTTCCAGATAACAGAGAGTATTAGCAGAGTGATTGTGCTCTGTATATAATAGTTACTAACTGTGACTATAACAGTAAATATGGATAGTCTGATTATATGGTGACAAAGAACTTCAAAAACCTATAATCACATATTTACCTTTATATAAGCTGAACTGACTTTTCCATAAATTTCTATTGTACTTTCCTCATCTGGGATCAAGGGCTTATTATGGCTAAGAATTTAGGGCAGTCTGAGAATCCCCTCATTCTCCCACAGAATTCATGAAGAGACTCAACGTTTAGGGGTGCAAAAACACTGTAAACCCAGCGTCCCACCAGGGTTTTTAGCCAAAGGTTGGAAATATCCATTTGTTTCAGGTTTCTATTGATTAGGGTTTTCAAATTTACTGGTAAATAAAAGTGGAAGCCAAACTCTGGGACCAAGTCAGCATAAATGAAATTTTTCAACAGGTTGATTTGAAGAACCCCTCTCTTTTGTGAAAGGAAATTGTGAGCTTGGCAGAGACACTGCAGACCAGCAGGGGACAGGTGGTACCAAGAGTGGAGAGAATAGCATTGAATTCATCACATAAGTGACATAAGTATAGGGAAAACATAAAATGAGATAGGAGACGGGAAGAAGGGGAAGATTTGAAAAATGGAGGGAGAGCAGCATGGATGATGCATCATGACGGACGCTGTGTATGGGACTAAGATGAGAAAGAGAGGAGGATGTTCAGTATGCTGTAGTCTAGAGACAAGATTGCTTGGAGCTATAGCTAGTAATACCTGCTAGGATGGGAAGAAAAGTAGGCATAATATCAGCAACAACAGTAGCGGGGACCCAAATAGAAAAAGAAAAGCAGAATCATAGAATCTTAGACTTGGAAGGGAGCCCCCAAATCTCTCAAACTAATAAAAGAAACCCATAGCCAGGCAAGAATCTCTTCTACAATAGACCTTAAAAGTGATTCCCCCGGGGCAGCTAGATGGCACAGTAGATAGAGCACCGACCCTGGAGTCAGGAGGTCCTGAGTTCAAATCCGACCTCAGACACTTAATACTTGACTAGCTGTGTGACCCTGGGCAAGTCACTTAACCCCAATTGCCTCACTAAAAATAATAATAATAATAATAATTTTTTTAAAAAGTGATTACCCAACTTCCATTTGGAGACTTCTGTTCATGGAGAGTTAACTATCTCACAAGACAGTCCATTTAGACAGCTCTAGTTCTTAGAAAACTTTGCCTAACACTTAGGACAATGTATGTGATACATACAGTGAAAGATTCTGGACTTGGAATCAGAAGACCTGGGATTGAATCCCGGCTCTGCTGCATATGAGCTCTAGGACCTAAAATGATCTTTCTGGGCCTTAATTTCCTCCTCTATAAAATGAGGTGGTTGGATTAAGTCACATTTAAGGTCCCTTCAAGTTTGAAATCAAGGATTAGCAAATATGATCCTCCTCTGAAAAGACAGAAGGGAATATAAGGATGGTAGTTTAGGTGTCATTTGGTAGGCAGAAGTATGGTGAACCAATGCCAGAAAAACTCTAATACAAAAAGTTATGTGTGGTAGAGCCCAGTGGATTTGGGGGGATTTATACACATGGCATATGGGAAGAGTATTTGATGCTTTAGAAAATAAACCTGTAAGGGGGGCAGCTAGGTGGCACAGTGGATAAAGCACAAGCCCTGGATTCAGGAGGACCTGAGTTCAAATGCAGCCTCAGAAACTTGACTAGCTGTGTGACCCTGGGCAAGTCACTTAACCCTCATTTCCCCTCAAAAGAAAGAAAAAGAAAATGAACCTGTAAGTCAGCAGCTTCCAGTTAGAGCTGCTGATGAAAGGGGTAGGGCTCAGGAGAACAGGTAGGATATGGTCATGGGATCATAGATTTAGGCCTGAAAAAGACTTTAAAGATCATCTAAACCAATCCTTTCATTTTACAGATAAGGTAACTAAGCTCTAGATAATGAAAACAACTTTCCCAACATCACACAGGTGGTTAAGTAGCAGAGCTGAGTCCTCTGAATCCAAATCCATAGTTCTTTCCACCACTCTCAGCTAACTGCTTATGCTATGTTAGGTTCAGGCACACCAATCAGTTAGTGGCCAAGCATCTTAGCTTGAATCCTCAAGAAAACAAGGAGAAAAGCATCCAGTCAACTGAATAAGCAACAAAACCCACGCTGCTCTCAGCCACTGCCCCATAATAAAAACAGGCTAAGTCTTCGCTCACCAGCATCAAGGAAAGGGGCATGCTGGTGATCTTACAGACTAAATTTAAAATTTAAATTTAAATTTAAATTTTAAATTTAAATTTAAAATGACTAATTTAGTCATACTAAAATGATGACTTCATGGTAATGGACTAACAAAGTTTTGTGCAGGGCTTGATGGCTTCAGAAACTGCAGACTAGTTATGGAAGCAACTAGGTGAACTGATGGATAAACTGATGGAGTTTGGAATCCTACCCCAGACCCCTGTTAGCTGTGAAACCCTCTTCAAGTAACTTACCCACTCTCAGCCTCAGCTTTCCCATCAATAAAATGGGAATAACAAATACAACAGTAATAGTTGTTCCACCAGGCTGTTGTGAGGGCAGAGATTACTTCACAGGGGGGTTACCTCAAATGAGATAACATTTATAAAGCACTTTGCAAACATTAAATTTCTATAGAAATGTCTGCTACGATGTGGGGCTCCATGTTAACTTTTCTGTCTGTGTAAGCCTGGACAGAAGCTGTTCTTTGTATTCCTGGGGGAATGGAAATGTTTAGTGGACCAACATTAATCTGCTCCATGGGAAGGAAGGAAGGAGTTAGGAGGATTAATCTAATTCAGTAAAGAGAGTAAAGGGTGGGGTGGCCACTGATAAGAACTAGACATAAAGTAATATAGCTATATTTATGTCTGATGATTAGATGATGAATCATCTCTCCTTCCTTACCCTCTCTTAGCCTCCAGCACGTAGCTGTAAAATAATAAAAAAAAAAAAGATCCAGCATTCCCCTTATTGGATAACATAGTGCCTGGCACATAGTAGGTATTTAATAATGTTTGATTGATATTGATTGTCTAAAACTCAACCAACGCAGCTCAGATAAATTCACTGAATCACACAAAAGCATCATTTTGAGATAATTCATCTGGATATAATGTGTATCATGGTATTCTCTCACATTATAGTAAAAATAAGTTAGCTGTCTACCTTGAGCTATCTGTGTGTGCTGACTTGACAAGGAGGTGTAACTCTGGAGAAAAACATAGAAAATAAAAGACCATATGCCGCAAGCACAACCTGTGTAAGACTCCTTGGTCCCCTCTCTGATGTTCCTCCATAGCCCTCTTCTTTGGAAACAGGAACAAGTTTAGCTGATGCAATTCAGAAAAGGAGCACTAGACTAAGACTGATCTCACAACTAGCATAACTTCTGAGTTTCTCAGTGCTAGACATAGTGTGTGGGTACTAGAGCAACCAAGCCTTGTGCCCTGATGGATCAATCAATGGCTACTTATTTATAGCAGCACTTTTTGTAATAGCAAAGAAGTGGAAACAAAGTATATGCCCATCCACTGGGGCAATGGCTAAATGAACCATGGTGCATGAATGTAATAGAATATTACTGTACAGTGAGAAATGGTGTATGGAATAAATATAAACACATACTGATGCAGAATTAAGTAAGTAGAGTCAATAAAACAAAATGCACAATGATTACAACAATGTGAATGAAAAGAACTACACCCCCTAAAAGTAGATGTAATAAAATTATAAAGATAAAGCATAATTCAGATGAAAAGATATGAAGAGACACCCCCAAGACCTGCCATTATGGAGGTGGAAGGTCCACCAGTGTTACACATTGAACATGGTTTTGGACTTTTTCAATGTATCAAGCAGTTGTAGTGATTTTTTTTCTCTTTAAAAAATATATGTTTAAAACATATCTTTAGGGCAGCTAGATGGCGCAGTGGATAAGCACCGGTCCTGGATTCAGGAGTACCTGAGTTCAAATCTGGTCTCAGACACTTACTAGCCATGTGACCCTGGGCAAGTCACTTAACCCCAATCGCCTCCCAAAAATAAATAAATAAATAAATAAATAAATAAATAAATAAATAAATAAATAAATAAATAAATAAATAAATAAATAAATAAATAAATAAATAAATAAATAAATAAATAAATAAAACATATCTTTAAATAAAATTTAAAAATGTATCTTTAAAAATTCTTCTTGATGTATGGAATGGCTCTTTGGGATTGGGAGGGGGATGTTGGAAATAACTATGATGATGTAAGAACGATCTATGAGATATCAGTAAAAATTATTTCCTTAAAAGTATTTATTAAGGGGCAGCTGGATGGCACAGTGGATAAAGCACTGGCCCTGGATTCAGGAGGACCGGGGTTCAAATCTGGCCTCAGACACTTGACACTTACTAGCTGTGTGACCCTGGGCAAGTCACTTAACCCCAATTGCCTCATCAAAAAACAAACACAAAAGGTATTTATTAAGTGACTGATATGTACCAGGTACCATGGTAGGTCCTGGGAATTCAACTTTAAAAAAAGAATGGAACAGTCCCTATTTGAATGGAAACTTGCATTCTAATAGAGAAAACAAGTACATTTAAAAATGCAGAGAGCATAAATATAAAGTAAATAAATACAAATATATAAAAAGGTGTTCAATATGAGACAAAGGGCACTAGCAGTTGGAGGGAATCAAGAAAGACTCCAAATCTTGCCCCAGACACTTATTAGTTATGATCCCTTGAACTTCTCTTAAACTCAATTTTCCCAGTTGTTGTAAGGAAAAAATGAGATATGTATGTAAAGAGATTTGCAGAAGTGTTAACTTCCATTCTTATCATTATTATCGAGTGTGTTAGCTCATTTTAAGCATGCATAAAAGTCCCTGAAATAATGAACTATTATTGAGTTACCTCAGGTGAAAAAGAGAGAGATAAAATTAGCAAAGTTGTTGCTAATAGCCTCTTGCTTATTTCCCTGTTCTTTGCAACCAAATGGGAAAACAAGGGTAAAAAACCAATCCCCTAATTCAGAGCAGGTGGGAGAAAGTCAGTCATCAATATAATGTATTTTTAAAATTAAATACTTTATCATAAGCCTAATTTAAACATCAATAAAAACAAACTTGCATAATAAATATTTACATTGAATCAATTCTAACATACTAAAATATCATAATTTTTAGTTCCTTTTTTCCAAGTTTTCATCAAAATTCTCTGTCCGTTCAATCTCATGCATCTTTCCCCATCTGATCACAGCCACTGTGTCCATCATTCTTCTGGCCTTACATCTATTAAGATCTATTCCTTTTAAATACAGAAACAGGAATAAATTTAAGTAAATGTTAGAAGGTAGTTAAGTAACTTGTTTAACACAGGCATGGAGAACTGTTTTGTTTTTCTATCAAAGATCTCTGAAAAATATTAAAATATTTAATTGCAAATAACTTATATAATAAAAACGGGCATTTATATAGTGCTTTGAAGCTTGCAAAGCACTTTCCATATGTTATCTTATTTGAACCTCACAAAAGCCCTGGGAGGTAGAAGCAAGTTTTATCATCATTTCCACTTTACAGATAGGGAAACCAAAGTTCAGAAAGATTAAGTGATTTGTCTGTGGATCAGAGATTTAGAATTGAAAGGAATCTTACCAAGAGGTTATTGACCCCTCATTTTTAGACACTAGGAAATTGAGGTTCAGAGAAAAATAATTTACTCAAGGTCACACTGGTATTATCAGAGGCAATATTTGAACCCAAGTTGACCTGACCCCAAATTCTAGCCTTTTATCTACTACTCCATGCTGCCCTATATATAAAAGAAAGTTATTTTAGTTTTGGCCCTCTTCCAATACCTTTAGGGAAATATATAGCACCCAAATTAAGATCAGAGTACATAAAATATTAGAAAATACTAAACAGTACATTTAGATTTTGTGTTGTAGCCACTTAGGAGAAAGAAGATTTGAAGGAAAGAGGGAAGGAATGAGGGAGAAAAGTGAGAGGAAAATAAAAAAGATACTAGTGAAAGGGGAGGATGACAAAGGAATGGTAATAACTTTCATTTTTTTTGTTTGTTTGTTTTGCAAGGCAATGAGGGTTAATTGACTTGCCTAAGATCAATCACACAGCTAGTAAGTGTCAAGTGTCTGCAGCAGGATTTGTACTCAGGTTCTCCTGAGTCCAGGGCTGGTGCTTTATCCATTGCATCACCTAGCTGCCCCTGAAAACTTTCATTATAAGGTTTACAGTGACCTTTTCCCCTGTAAAGTAGGTGGTGCAAGTATTCATATCCCCATTTTACACATAAGAAACTGAGACACAGAAAGGTTAACTTGCTTGACAAGAATCACATGGTGAGTGTAACACATCTCCCCATCTACACATCTCTAGGAGGGTGAATGGACAGGAACTCTGGAATGGACAGGGGCAGGACTCTATATAAAAAATAGTCAAAGACCTAGAGACTGACATACACACCTAGTACAAACAGAGAGTAAAGAGAAAAAGGAAGGAGGTTGGGAACAGAATGAAAGAAGAGATTGGCAAATAGAGAATTGCTGTGTTTTGAGGGTATTAGCTGAGGTGATTTTCATCAGTACAGTACAAGTAAGAATTTATTGGAACTTTCTAATACTCCTATATTGTTATTAAAGTTATCTATACCTCATCCCTCCCCACCCTGATTAGAAACTCTATGAGGGCAGGTACAATTTTTTTTATCTGAACTATACATCTTCACTATTACTTATAGCACTAAGCTCTGTAAATACAGACAGTTATCACTTTATATAAGTGGACCTTTCTGAAGACCTCTATGTAAAGTGATTTTTATATAATGCAAATTTGTCCCTACCCATCCATTTCACTTAGCTGATGGAACAAATCCATGAAAGTCTGGAACAATCTGCAGGTACACTTCCCCTCCCAAATTCTCTTCATATAGACTTCTGTTATATCTGTTACATCCTTTTTGCCTTAAGCAACTTTTTAAACAATTCTTTTTGGGAAGTTAAAGCACCTAAGTTGTTTCCTCACCCACCCACCAACCCTTATGTGGCCCATTCTCCCTTAACTTCTCAGTAGAATTCTTTATATAAAGTAGAATTTACATAATGTGAATTGCAGGTAAGGTAAGAGCTGTCTATAGTAGATATTTATTGTATGCTTGTTGCAATGAATGGGAAGTAATCCTTGCCTGATGTTGATGAAACTATTACCTGGGGGTCGAGTTTGGGTTTTCATATTGTTTAAAACAAATAAGCAAAAAAAAGTAGTTAAAAGAATGATAAATAGGATAATGAAAAGAAGTAAAATATCTGAGGTTACAAAACAGTGTGCTAACATAAAAGGGGTCATAGATTAGAAGTCTTGATACAGTTCTTTGAGTCCAGTCTCTACCACAAACTACCTAAGTGACTTTGGTCAAGTCATGTGATCTCTTTGAACTTTGTTTTATTCTTCTTTAAAATGAAGGAGTTAGGGGTGGATAGGTGGCACAGTGGATAAAGCACCAGCCCTGGATTCAGGAGTACCTGAGTTCAAATCTGGCCTCAGACACTTGACACTTACTAGCTGTGTGACCCTGGGCAAGTCACTTAACCCCCATTGCCCAGCAAAAAAAAAAAAAAAAATATATATATATATATATATATATAAAATAAAATAAAATAAAATGGAGTTAGATTGGAGATTGCTAGAAGACCTTCCCCCATTAGCTCAGATTTTCTATAAATATGATCATGATCAGGAATTTGACTCCCTGGTCTACTGCCTATGATGTCCTATTGAAGGGTTGCTAGAAAGAGGATGGCATGATCTTCATAGAAATTGAAAGAATATGTTGAAGATTTCCCAACTTTGTGAAGGAGAAGGGAGAAAAACAACACCTAAATGAAAGTGTCAGTAAACATGTGATTGATGGATGATTTTTTAAAAATGTGATATAGAATGAGGCAACACATTAGAGGAGTTGTCCCATAATTCTGAGGTGAAATTAATAAGGAAGCTGATTGGAAGCAACAGTGATTGCCTCAGATGTCTTTATGCAAATGTTAAATACAGATAGATGATAGATGATAGATAGATAGCAAAATTAAATTGAAGTTTTTACAAAGAAAGGGAAATACCATTGAAATATAGTGGGAACAGATTCATGACTAGAAGATGGCAATTGAAGTGTATACTCTAAAAAAACAAAAACAAAAACAAAAAAACCATATCCACTATATGGGGAAGTGTATTAGGATAGAAGCTCATCTTCTGTAGGCTTCCTGAAAACATCTTTGGTACAACTTCAGTAGCAGACATGAATTATAGTAAAGACATATTTTATGCTGGTCTTACAGACTTTTGATGTCTTCTACTAGGTCTCTATATTTTAAAAGCTTTTTTTGTTCCATGTATCTTGCAAATTATAAGTATTTTATTACAGTAATATCTAATACCAATATTCTCAAGATTCCATGGATTGGTTATATTTGGGCTATCATGGACAACAGATTTGTCTGTGATGATGCTCTGGTTCCAGTATAGATAAGTGGTAATACCAAAGAATAACACTAAGGACAGGCATCAAACATCATTATGGAAGAAACAACTTGAGAGAGCTATTAAAAATCTATAGAAAATCATGGACAGATCAATTTCTACTTGCAGTAGAAAATCTAAATATCATGTCTCTCAATGAAAAGAAACAAAACACCACACACATTCACTAAGAAGGCATGCAAAATCAACCTCAATGTGGTTTCTATAGGTTAGCTAGGCTATCAGTTACTAGACATAGTATATCTTGATTACAGAAAAGCATTTTAGAAGGTCTCCCATGATAACCTTGTAGATATAGTGGTAAAATGTGGAGCCAAGTGATCATTAAGTTCATTGTTTTTGGAGCTCTTTTAAGCCAAAGAGTGTCAATTAATTTGTCAATCTAAAGTGAAGTAGAATGTCACAGGACTCTACTGTTTCCTTTTTATATATAACATGGATGCCTAGAATGAAGAAACAGAAATAGTGGTAGTCAAATTTGTAGATAACACAAATGTGGAGGAGACAGGATATGAAAAAGATGCAAGATCAAGACTCAGAATCATCTTAAAAGGTTGGAAAATTGAGCTGAATCTAAGAAAATAAAATGAAAATAAAAATCTTACATATAGATTTAAAAATATCCTTTTTAGCTCCATAAGATGAAAGAAAGTGGGCTTGGTAGCAATTGTGTGAAAAAGATCTGGGGGGGTGTTTATTGAAAATAAAGAATATCGGGGGCAGCTAGATGGCCCAGTGGATAGAGCACCAGCCCTGGATTCAGTAGGACCTGAGTTCAAATCTGGCCTCAGACACTTGACACTTACTAGCCGTGTGACCCTGGGCAAGTCACTTAACCCCAATTGCCTCACACATGAAAGAAAGAAAGAAAGGAAGGAAGGAAGGAAGGAAGGAAGAAGGAAGGAAGGAAGGAAGGAAGGAAGAAAGAAAGAAAGAAAGAAAGAAAGAAAGAAAGAAAGAAAGAAAGAAAGAAAGAAAGAAAGAAAGAAAGAAAGAAAGAAAGAAAGAAAGAAAGAAAAGAGAAAGAAAATAATATCATTGTGGTGGGGGGGGGTGCAATGAGAGTTAACTGACTTGCCCAGGGTCACAGAGCTAATCAGTGTCAAGTGTCTGAGGCCACAATTGAACTCAGATCCTCCTGAATCAAGGGCCTGTGCTTTATCCACTGTGCCACCTAGCTGCCAGAAAATAAACTTAACATCATCTAACAATATGTTGTAGGTTTAAAAAAAAAAAATTAAAGTCTGAAACTACATTAATAGAAGTGTAGCCAAATCCTGGGAAATAATGGCTCCATTACACTTTGCACTGCTGCACTGGTTAGAAATCTAGAACACTAGGTCCAATTCTCTGTGATACATTTTATGAGAAAATTACCTAATGGAATTGTATCCAGAAATATACAAGTCATTAGAGAAGGAGTCTAGACATTCTCACATTCAAGAAAAAGTTGAAGAAAGTTGAGATATTTAGCCTGGAAAAGAGACTGCTAGAGGACATGAGAGCTGTTCTTGGATATTTGAAGATTTGCCATGTAACGGAATAAGAAGACTTGTTTTCCTTCAAACGGTAGCGCTAGGATATTAAATACAGGATATTAAATGACAATGCAGAAGAATTTGTTGTTTTTATAGAGAGCTGTCCAACAATGGAATAGGCTACCTTTTGAGGCAAGAAAATCAATGGACCTACTTAAGCAGAAGGTGGATGATCATCTATTAAGGATGCTGAAGAAAGGGATTATGCATTGGTTAGACTAGGTGACTTCTAAGGTCCCTCTCAATTCTAAGATTCCTTTAAAAAAAACAAATCTAAGATTCTACCAATTTTGCAGATATAGCCAACTGTTTTCTAAGGCACAAATCCATAATCAGGTAAGCTTCTAGTCCACAAAAACTCATACTACCAAATAGCTGATAAAAGACTGAATTTTTTTTAGCATTTCCCAGTATTTTTGCAATTCCCCTTCAATATAATTTGTTGCTGAGGATATGTATTGTCAAACAATGCCATCAACTTTTTACATTTGCTAAAAACATTTTGAGTGATTTTTCCTTCATTAGGTTGAATATATATATGGTAGTAAAAGAAAAAAAATCTTTATGTCCACGAGAGAATTTGCATTTTAATGAGGACAAAAAAGGAATAGTAGTTTATTATAACTGGAAGGAGTAGAAATCACAAGAATTGAAGCAAGGCATTACCTATCTTCTCAGTACAGTGTTCTGGAATCATTAGATGCTAAATATTGGCTAGAACATCAACTGAAGCTATTTTTTCAAAAACCTCCCAATATTTCAGAAGTAGAAAAGAAAAAGACCCCAATGCATTCCATAAAAATTGGAGATTTAGTCAAATTGAGAGAGTTTTCATCTAGTCTGCTGTACTGTCTAATTGGTCAGTGGTTGAAATTGATTAACAGGAATTGATTCATTGAAGTGGCAAAACCCATGAGAGGAGCTTTTTGTAAAGAGAATTGATGGCTATGTAAAT
Organism: Dromiciops gliroides; assembly: GCF_019393635.1. NCBI lineage: Eukaryota > Metazoa > Chordata > Mammalia > Microbiotheria > Microbiotheriidae > Dromiciops > Dromiciops gliroides. Next base: position 76,394,034 of record NC_057865.1, on the reverse strand, counting down.
AACATTAGGTTGAAGATAGCATTACATCTTACCAAGTCAAATGCTTTCTTGTAGCTAACAAGGGGGAAGAGGATTGAAATTCAATATTCTTGGCATGTCCCTGGTAAATGGCAGAGGGAATGGATGGGGTCCATAGCTGATATCCCTAAGTAGATCCTGGACTATTCATTTTTGGTATGCAGTTGGAAGTCATTCCTGTTATAATTAAACATAACTTTAGTGAAGAGTGTGTATAGTGTCAAAGTGAGGATAATTGGTCAATAGTTTTGAAATTTGTCAGTCTTCTTTTCCCACTGATGTCTTTGATCTTTCCTGCACTGGTAGAATGCCATTGTCCTTTTAATGTACTTAATGCAGTCAGCATTGATTCAACTTAAGTAGCACTCCTGAAAGAAATGTGCCATAATCTTATCATAGAAATGATGATGTTCAACTGCCCAACTCTCATAAATCCATAGAACATGGGGATCAATATCAATGGCAAGTAACTGATGCATCTCCCCTTTGCCAGTGACTGAATTCTATTTGCAAATGATGCTCAATAATTCGAAAGTGAAATACCAGAATTGCATTACTGTCACAAGATGAGGAGATGAACCTCTCAAAGACAAAATAGATGCACAAAGAATATTGTCCAGAAGAGCTCATGTAAATAAATGATGAAGCAATTGAAGATTTGGAAAAATACTAGTACTGTAGTCAGGAAGAAAATGAAGTGAAAACCTTTGAGGGGGGATGTAGGGAGACCAGAAAGATAGCACAGACCAGCTTCAACAGTAGGTGACAAGTTGCTTGTGATGAAGACAAGAGAACATTTTGGGATTTCCATTTTGGATTCTATATATTACTATTAATGAGAACCTCCAGAATTATAATAATCTAATTCATTTAGGATCTTACAGGGAGGGGGCACTTTTTCCACTGTTAAATATGAACCAAAATTGGTCATTAACTTCACCACAAGGAGAAAAAAATGGTTTTCAGTGAACAGTAATCTCCCACATTTCACTTATTTACAATAAATTCAGAAATTTGAAAATCTACAGGAACCAAAAATGTGATATAAGCTATCAGAGGAAAAAGTAAAAGGATTGAATAAAATCTAACTTTTCCTTCAAGAACCATTCAAAAAATTGAATTGTGTATGTTAATGATAATAACTAGAGTTTATGTAACACTTGAGAGTTTGTGAAACACTTTACATATATATACATATACATATATATACATACATATATATATATATATATATAAAATTCTATCCTCACACCAACTCTGGGAATTAGGTACTATTATTATTCTAATTTTATAGATGAGGAAACTGAGGCAGAAAAAAGTTAAGGGATTTGCCAAGAGTCACAAAGGTAGTAAGTGTTTGAATTTGCATCTTCCTAACTTCAAGTCTAGCCCTCTATCTACTGAGCCACCTACCTGTCTCTTTATGAAAAGCAACATGATGTAATGAAAGGACTGTTGAAGTTGGAGTCTAAAATAACCTGGGTTCTTGTTCTTCTTCCAACGGTAGTTGTGCAACCATTCAGAAAGTTGCTTGACCTTTCAAAGTCCCAATTTCTTCATCTTTAAAATGAAAATAGTAGCACCTAACTCATAAAAGTGTTGGGACAGAAACTCTAATAAAATACAAGATTCTTTGTGTCAGGACCTGCTCCAGTTTTGTCCTAGCTCCTAGCACAGTGTATGGTATACACTGGGTGCTTAATAAGTGTTTGCCAAATTGAATTTTTGTGATTATGGAGGCAACATGAGATAGTGAATATAGTGTTGGGCTTGAAGTTATAAAAACCTGGTTCTGTGACCTGCCTTTTTCACTTACTAGCTGTATGACCTTGGGGATATCATTTAAACTTTCTGAGAATTAGTTTTCTCACCTGCAAAATGGACAACTGAATGACCATAATGACTAATGACAACTGTACTACTTACTGCATAGAGCTGTGAGATAATATATGTAAAAACACTTCACAAACATTAAAAAATGCTATATAAATGTCAGTTGTGGTCAAGTAAGGTAATAACACGTAAAGCACTTTTCAAAACTTAAAATGCTATATAAATACCAGCTGTTATTATTTATAAATTCCAAACACTCATTATGGTAATATCAAAATGTACATATTTGAATATTTTTAAATGTAAAAATACTTTTCAATAACAAACTCTTGCCCCTTTAATGACTTGGTCAATAGATATTCAGAAAGTAGACAGAAATGGAATAGAAAGCTTTTCGTTGTTATTTCTAATCTGGTTGGATCACAGAGGTTATCGATCAGGAAAAAAAAAACAAGAGATGATCCATATTCCTGATTAACGATGGATCCAGAAAGAAAAGCAAGAGAAGCTATGCCCGTATATCAGTCCACTGGCAAGAGGTGAGGATATTCCTCTTACATCAGAAACAGAACCCAATGGGCAGTAGGGTCAGCAAATCTAGGAAAAATCAGGAAACCCCAGAGATTAGACAGATCTTCCTAACATTGACAAAATCACTCCAGCAGCAGAGGAAAATGCCTAGACAACAAGGCTAGAAGATTTGCATATGTAATATGGAAGCAAACAATTAAGTGAAAACAGGCAGACCAAATGATTAGTAGGAAGTATGGTGAATAGGCAGATGAGAGGACCATCATTTTTTTTTTTTTTTTTAGTGAGGCAATTGGGGTTAAGTGACTTTCCCAGGATCACACAGCTAATAAGTGTTAAGTGTCTGAGGCCGGATTTGAACTCAGGTACTCCTGACTCCAGGGCCGGTGCTCTATCCACTGCACCACCTAGCTGCCCCCAGGACCATCATTTACCATAGGTTAACAATGAGCAAGTGGTTAGCATGAGGTTTGGCAACAAGTGCTATTGCAAGATTCTTTCAGGACAAATGAGAATATGGCAGAACCCTATTCCTGGAGAAAGTGGGCTGTGAAGTTAGGTACAGTGACAGCTACTTAGGCATGGGTTTTATTGCATTCAAGTAAAAGGTAGAGAACTCTTGGTCACAAAGGATAAGGCAGGCCTCTCTTGATAAAAACCTAAGTACAAGGTCAAAGTTGCCTTGAATATGAACTACTTCAGCTATGACTCTATTAACCCTCAAGGGGCAGCTAAGTGGCAAAGTAGATAAAACACTGGTCCTGGAGTCAGGAGTATTTGAGTTCAAATCTCATCTCAGACATAGCTGCAAGTCACTTAACCCCAATTGCCTTAAACATCCAGGGCCATCTCCAGTCATCCTAATGTATATCTTGCCACTAGACCCAGTTGGCTCTGGAGGAGAGAATGAGGTTGGTGACCCTGCACAGCCCTCCCTCACTTAAATCCAACTCACTGCAAGTCATGAATCTGTCAGGGTCTTCTTTAAGAATGAAGGATAGGGGCAGCTAGGTGGCACAGTGGATAGAGCACTGGCCCTGGAGTCAGGAGTACCTGAGTTCAAATCCAGCCTCAGACACTTAACACTTACTAGCTGTGTGACCCTGGGCAAGTCACTTAACCCCAATTGCCTCATTAAAAAAAAAAAAGAATGAAGGATAAACAAACAAACAAACAAAAAAAAAAGAATGAAGGATAGACGACAATAACAACAATTAACCAGAAGAAACCAGAAGAGGTTATGATTGGCCCTGGGACTTTAGCCAGGTCTAAATTCACTAGGGGAGAGTTCAAAATTTCTAGAGCTGGGAGGTTTCCTAGAAGTCATCTAATCCCACCTCTTTATTATGCAGATGAGGAAAGTGAGGTTCTGGGGCAGTGAATGGAGATAACCTAAGGTCACAAGCCTACTAAATAACCAAGCTGGGACTAAAACAAATTGGATAACCAATCAATCTCAGTTCTTCAACACCAATCCAGCACTCCTTACACTCTACCATTGGCTGGACCGTAAGTGGCCCCCCAAATAAATATGAGGGTTAGTATTTAGTCTTTTAGACTAGGGCTGCAGATCCTATAAGAAAATATCAGACGGGAACTGATACAGAATAGTCAACACCAAATGAAACTATGTATCACTAAATTATATAGTCTAATCCAATGAATATTTATTAAGCTGGGACTGTGTACAAGGTGCTGTGCTAAGTACTAGGGATACAAGAGGAAAAACAAAAAATAGTCCCTTCTCTAAAGTAGTGCGGTAAAATAATGGAATTTGGCAGACTGATTGGGATGGGCCACACCTGGCCTGTTCTGAGTGTTGTATGCTGCTGATGTCAGCAGGAGAAACCACTCTCCATAGGCAGTTTGAAGGACCTCCCCTTTTGGGGGAAGGAGAGTAAATGCTTGCTGAGGAGAGCTCACTCTCTTTTTGGAATCAGTTTCTTTCCGGTCGCGTGAGCTGGCAGGAGTGGACAAGAGAGAGGTTTTTCCTGGCAATTTGTCCTGTTGGCCCTGACTGCAAAGCTGTTTCCTATTGAAGCTACAGACCCCAGGTGGTGAGTTAACATACGAGCTATGCTCTTTTGAATTAGCTGAACTGGAAGCAAGTTTGGGGATTGTATAGATTTAGGTTACAGTTAGGGGGATTATCCATTTTTCTTTTTCCCTATTCCTTTGTCTTTGATTTTATTACTTTCCCCTTTGCTGTTTGTTTTATTCCCATTAATAAAACCTGATTTGTTTGTGGAAAAGAAGCTGTTAGGCTCCTTTCTTATTGGCCTGGGAGAAATATCTGAAAAGGCAGTTCAGAGGGGAGAGAGCTTTGGGCCTAGAGGTCCCTCATTATTTCTGGGACCCTAATATTATAGTGAGCCACTCAATTAACTCTCCCTATATCAAATTTGGCCCCAACAGTAGTTTGCATCCTATTGATAAGGATATAATACACGACAAAAGAGAGAGAGAACTATAGACATAATCATTTGAGGTAAAGAGAGAAGTAAGTCCTAACAGTTATCATGGAAAGATGAGCACACAGCGACTAGAACAATATAACTATATCTCTTTTTATAGTTAGAAACATGGAGCCTGCATAAGCCAAATGTTCATCTTCCAAGATAGCCAAAAGAAATGTTTTTGGAATTGAATTTTAAACACTTCACAGGATTGCGGTGATACATTTTTTAAAAGTTGCTTGTAGAAGAGATCATTGACTTCATAATGTAACACTTCTTTCTCCTAGAGAGTTCTTGATGATCCTGGACCATCATAGGGTCAGGAATTTGAGTTCTGCTGAAGATGTTTTCATTTTTTACCAAAATTAAAGTATACATTGCCTTTTTAAAAATCCTTACTGGTGTTCTACTAGGAATTTGGACAATTCTTCAGGTTTAACACAACTGAAATTATTACTAGATTCTTTTTATTAGACTAAATATTTAATAGACCTCAAAGGACAAAGAGATATTATTTAATTTGAATTGTATACAGGTCAGTACAGCAAATTTTCATCATAGAGGCAAGAGTCAGGAAGTAGTAGCATAGAAAGGGGAAGTCACCCTTAAATTTACAAGTACAGGAGTATTTAAAATTAATGCTTAAAATCACATCACTAATTCTCCAGCACAATGCATGTTTTCAATTGAAATGTTATCTCCTTGGTGGCTTTGAATCTAGATCAGAAATTGTCAGATAATATTTATAGTTTCAGAAAATTTTTCATCAGACTTAAATATCCAGAGTCAATATGGTATCATGGATAAACTGGTAGACCTGGAGGCAGAAAGATTTAGGTTCCAATGTAGGTTCCAAAATGATGATGATAATGTGGAAATATTTAAAACATCTATTTTAAAATTTTCTTTTTAATTCATTCAAAAATATTAAGAAATAAATATTTTTCCAGTCTAAGGTCCTTACTAGATTTTTCCCTCCTACACTCAAGCATAACCCAACCCTTTTAGAAAGGTACATACAATGTCAAAACTGAAAGCATCTTCTCCCACTCCCTGAAAATATTTGTTATGATCCACTTAAGGGTAGCTCTCTTTTCCCCATTTCCTGATGGAATTTGGGTACTGATCAGAGGGAGTAGATCTCATTGATTACTTCAGGTTACTTATGACCAACTGGGGAAGGGCCCTTGAGGGGACTAGTCAGTCAAATAAGAATGAATGCTTTTAGTGCAACATGTCTCCAAAGGTGTCCATAAAGGGGAAAGTGCTATTGTTCTATGAAACGAAGCAGAATATTCCCCCTCAACCATGGTTTATTGTGTTTTGATATTTGCCTTGTACAAGATTCTAATATCCGTTACTTCAAAATGTCTTGTGTTAGAGACTTATCTAGGAGAATGAGGGGACTCTGTCACTTTGAAAATTTCTCCCTCTAAGCTGGAAAATCTTGCATTTAGAATAATGTTTAATAAAAGTTATTTCTATCCCACTTATGCCTAAAACTCTGAGTACATAATTAATGTTTTTCCCTTTGACAAAAATATGTGTGTTACCTGCCTCATAGGGTTGTCAGGAAGCCCAGATGAGGTAATGTATGTAAAGTATATTTCAAACTTGCAAGTGTCAATTATTATTAACTAGAATGAAATCATACATTACTGTCATTTTCTTAAATCAAGAAAATATAGTACATCTTTTGAAGGGCAATTAAATTCAAATTCGATAAATGTTTATTAAGAGTCTGCTACACACAAGGTCTGTGGTAGGTTTTGGGGATGAAAAGATGATAAATGACACAATCTCTTCATTCAAGAAGTTATTCTACTGAAGGGAAAACAGAGATCAAACAAGTGGGACACAACTGTGATGGGAGTAGAAGGGAAGTTCTAAAGTGTTGTAGGGGCAGCTAGGTGGTGCAGTGGATAAAGCACTGGTTCTGGATTCAGGAGGGCCTGAGTTCAAGTCCAGCCTCAGACACGTGACACTTACTAGCTGTATGACCCTGGGCAAGTCACTTAATCCTCACTGCCCCGCAAAAGCAAAAAAAAACAACACAACAACAACAAAAAAATGTGTTGTAGGAAAATCTGAGGAACCTAGGATTCTGCCCTGGCATGCCAAGCTTTGATTAGTGAGCTGTCACCTTCTCTTGCCTCCAAGAAGGCCTCCCTGCCCCTTCATCATCCCCCACCATCTGGCCCTACACACACAAACCTCTCTGTTTTAACTTTCCTTTTATGTATGTGTTCTCCCCCCAATAAAAGCCAAGTTCCTTGAGATCAGGGACTATTTACTGGTGCTCGTTTCCCCAGTGCTTAGCACAGTGTCTGGCACAATAGTTGTCACTCAGTAAATTCTTTATCTATCTACCTATCTGTAAATAGCTTTATCTATCTGCCACCTTATGGGGCATGGGAGATGCAGTGCTGGATCTATAGTCTGGGAAACCTCAGTTCAAACCCAGCTTCACACACTTAATAAGTAACCCTGGCCTGGTCAATAATCCTCTATTTCCCTCAGTTTCCTCATATGTAAAATGGGAATAATAATAACACCAACCTCCCAAAATTGTGAGGACATAATAAGATCTTATATAAAAACGCACATATTGTGTGTGCGCATGTATTTTATGCATGCTATACACACAACATGCATTGATTTGCAAACCTTAAAAATGTGTTGGTTGTTCAGTCACTTCAGCCTTGTCTGACTTTTCAGGACTCCATTTGTTTTGTTTTGTTTTGCAAAAATCCTGGAGTAGTTTCCCGTTTACTTCTCCAGCTCATTTTACAGATGAGGAATAGAGACAAACAGTATTACGTGACTCTTAAGGTCACAAAGCTAGTAAGTGTTTGAGTCCAGATTTGAACTCAGTAAAGGTGAGTCTTCCTGACTTCACACTCAGCACTCTACCCACTGTGCCAACTAGCTGCCCTAAAGCTCTACAGAAATGTTAATTAGTGTTATCCTTCTATTTATTTCAAGTAGTTAATGTACTGCAGGATTCCATAACCTCAAATAAGTGTGATATAAGGTAAGATGTTATAGAAGAAAAGGAGAGTTTCTAGATGAAATACTCTAGGAAAATCTGAGAAAGGAGAGCACTTTCAGTTGGGATGGGGGGAAGATCTGGAGAGGTTTCATGGAGGAGCTGATAACTAACTCAGTCAGTTCACAAGGATTAGGTGTCAATTTTGTGCCAGTGTTAAGCATCTGATGCAAAGAATGGTAACAATGGCCCCTGTCCTCAAGGAGTGGGTGAGATGATATGCCAATAGCTAAATACTTTAAAAATTAGATGAATGGTAATCTCGGGGCCAAGACATTGTCTGTGGAACAGGATCTAAGAAAGGCCTTCTGTAGAAAGTAAAATATAAGCTGTCTCTCATGTGAACTGATCCAACCATTCTGGAGAGCAATTTGGAAATATGCCCCAAGGGTTATAAAGCTGTGTATACCCTTTGACCCAGCAATACCACTTTGGGGTCTTTTTCCCAAAGAGATCATAGAAAAGGGAAAAGGACCCACATGTACAAAAATATTTATAGCTACTCTTTTTGTGGTGGTAAGGAATTGGAAAATGAGGAGCTGCCCATCAATTGGGGAATGGCTGAACAAGCTGTGGTATATGAATGCAATGGAATTCTATTGAGCTGTAAGAAATGATGAGCAGGAGGAGTTCAGAGAAACCTGGAAGGACTTACATGACCTGATAATGAGTGAGATGAGCAGAACCAGAAGAACATTGTACACAGTATCATCAACATTATGTGTTGATCAACTGTGACAGACTAGATTCTTCTCACCAATACAATGGTACAAGAAAGTTCCAAAGGTCTCATGTTGGAAAAGGCTCTCCAAATACAGAAAAAAAAAACACCTGTGGAATATGGATGCTGTTTGAACCATACTATTTCTTTTGTTTGGGGTGCTGTTGTTTTTCTTTTTTGACATATTTCCTTTTTGCTCTGATTCTTCTCTTATAACATGACTAATGCAGAAATATATTTAATTTTATTGTACACATATAACCTATATCAGATTACCTGCTGTCTTGGGGAGGGGGGAAGGGAGGGAGAAAATGTGAAATTGGAAATCTTATAAAAACAAATGTTGAAAACTATCTCTACATGTAACTGGAAATAATAAAATACTTTTCTTAAAAATATATAAGCTGAGTCTTGAAGGAAGAGAGGGAGACTGAGAAGTACAGGTGAAGTCAAGGATTTCATACAAGGGAAGTTTTCTATGCAAAGGCATGACATCAGGAAATGGAGTGTAACATGTAAGGAAGAGCAAGCAGGCCTCTGTAATTGGATTATCAAGTTCATGGTGGGCAATGAGGAGGAAAGAATATTGGAAAGGTAGGGAGAAGCCATTTTGGGAAAAGATATAAATGCCAAAGGATCCTTCAGGTAATAGGCTGCCACTGGAATTTATTGAATAGAGCCTAGCTATTTGACCCAGGACAATTCGCTTTTTTTTCTTTTTTCTTTTTTCTTTTTTTCAGGGTATTGGGGGAAAGTGACTTGCCCAGGGTCACATAGCTAGTAAGTGTCAAGTGTCTGAGGCCTGATTTGAACTCATGTCCTCCTGAATCCAGGACTGGTATTTTATCCACTTATGCCACTTAGAGGCCCCCAGGCAATTCACTTTTAACACCGTTTGCTTCCATTTCTTCATTTGTAAAATGAGCAGGAAAAGGAAATGACAAACCATTGCAGTATCTTTAACAAGAAACCACCAAAGGGGGTCACAAAAAAATCAGACATGACTGAAATGACTGAACAAGGAAACAAGGGTGACATGGACAAATTTACACTTTAAAAAATTAACCTTGGTAGTTCAGTGGAAGATAAATTAGAAGAGGAAGAGACTTGAGACAGTGATACCAATTAATGAGATACTGTAATAATTCAGGAATGAGGTAAAGAAGCACTGCACAAGCATAATGTCTGTGTGCATGAAGAAGAGATGTGTATGAGAGATGTTGTGTAAGATAGAAATGACAAGACTTGGCAACAAATTAGATATGTAGGGTAAGTGCAAGTGATGAGCTAAGGATAGTACTAAGGTTGTGGTCCTAGGTGGCTGGGACAGCAGTAATTGCCCTCTACAGTAATAGGAAAGTTGAGAAGAAGAGAGAGTTTGGGAGGAAGGATAGTGAGTTCTGTTTTGGATATGAGTTTAATATGTGTATCCCTCACTCAATTATACCTAAAAGGTGTTGATTGATAATTCATTAGGAGAAAGATGAGAGAGAGAGAGAGAGACTGAGACAGAGAGAGAGACAGCGATAGAAGAAGAGAGACAGACAGACGGAGAGTTCATTACTAGATTATTTTAATTCTCTCCTAAGCTTGTTTCCCACTTCTGTTCTCTTCTTCCTCTCTAACCCACCCTACAAAACAATTATCTTAAGGCATAGATCTAACTAGGCAGCTGTCTTGCTCAAAAAGCATTTGGTGGCTCCCCATTGGCCCAAGAATAAAATAAAACTCCTTGTATTTAAGTTCCTCCACAATCTGATTCCTACTTGACCAGCTTTATTTCATATTACTCCTGTTCAGGTATAGTTTTGATGTCACCATTCCCACAGATTCAGCTAATAAGGAAACAACTGGTCAGGAGTGAGAGCCTAAAAGCAAAAGAGGTTCCAAAATAAGGTAGCATTAAATCATCAAGGAACTCGTGTCTGCTGGCTGTGAGGAGACCCAAAGTGGGCCCTGGAGATGACAGCCTAAGTGCCAATTACCAAGGCACAGAGGATTGTAGCACATGATCCTTGCCCTTCAGGAGCTAACAATCAAGGCCAACAAAAAGGGCATAAAAACATAACGGTCCAATAAAAGTATAAGGATAGCACCTAGGTTTATCCCTGGTCATAATTCTGAATGTAGAACAACATTCTATTGCCAGCCAATATGAACAAGGAAGGTATAAATTACAAAGGTGGAGACCAGTCTTCAAGCTGACCACAGGTAGCTTTGTGATCTTGCCCCTGGGTGATTTTGCATGGCCCCCGGGAGTATTAGGAGGCTGAGGGAGGCCCTGTTACTTCACATCTTACATTTTCAGTTTTGCTGGATGAATTCCAGTGGTTCCAAATGGCTTAAATTAACAATCATGGATGAAGCAAATTAGAAAGGGTTTTCTAACTCCAAATCAGATAGTTGGCTGGTTCTTCAGCTCTCACAGAGGCTTCCTGTTTGGTGTAAAACTCTTGATCCAGGGGCAGCTAGGTGGCACAGTGGATAGAGCACCGGCCCTGGAGTCAGGAGGACCTGAGTTCAAATCTAACCTCAGAAACTTGACACTTTACTAGCTGTGTGACCCTGGGCAAGTCACTTAACCCCAATTGCCTCAAAAATTTAAAAACAAAGCAAACAAAAATAAAACCTCTTGATCCAGGCCATTGCCGACTGTAGGATAGGACATTTCTGGGTCAGGGAAGCAAGGTTGTTGCTTAGGGGGATCTACAGACAACTAACTTCTGTCTCCTGTTTTTCTTTCAATAAAGCCTTTATAAGAAAACAATGAGGGGGCAGCTAGGTGGTGCAGTGGATAAAGCACTGGCTCTGGATTCAGGAGTACCTGAGTTCAAATCCAGTCTCAGACACTTGACACTAGCTGTGTGACCCTGGGCAAGTCACTTAACCCTCAATGCCCTGCAAAAAAAGAAAAAGAAAAAGAAAACAATGAGTAAATTCCATTTGTCACACCATAAAACTCTTCTGAACTGAGTAGTTTGTATTTAGCCAAGGGACCTAAGCATACATACTCCCTGTGTGTGGATAGGTGCTCCTCCTCATCTTCCTTTTATGTGCAGCCTTCCCCCATTAGAATGTAAACATCTTGAAGGCAGGAACTGTCTTTTGCCTCTTTTTGTATCCTGCACTTAATCACAGTGCCAGGCCTTTGGTAGGCACTTAATTAATGTTTATTGATTGATTGACAGAGTGACATCCTGGAGTTCTCAATATGGAGGATTTCATACACTCAAGCTTTAAAAAACAGAATAGGAAATGTTTACTACATGCCTGGAAGGAATATAATCTCTTAAGCCAATGAGTTGTTGGCAAGTAGTACCCTGGATGAGACAGCTTAATACAGGGTAACCTGAAATGTTTGGGGATAACATGGCATTATGCTATTTAATGCTGATGATACTTCTCAACTGCAAATAACAAATACTGAAGAATGTCCTTAGTTTAAGTTGTATAGCAATAAAAATTCCTGCATATGTAGGGATTTTATGGTTTACCATGTGCTGGCCTCACAACCAGGTGAGATAAGTAGCTTCAAAATTCTTACCTATTTATAGGTGAGGAAAATGAGTCTCAAAGAGGTAACTTTACTCCAACTCACATGAATAATAAATATTTCTAAAAGTAAGAGAAATTCATATCAAAACCACTCTTGGGGCAGCTGGGTGGTGCAGTGGATAGAGCACTGGCCCTGGAGTCAGGAGTACCTGAGTTCAAATCCGGCCTCAGACACTTAACACTTACTAGCTGTGTGACCCTGGACAAGTCACTCAACCCCAATTGCCTCACTAAAAACAAAACAAAACAAAACAAAACAAAAAAACACTCTGAGGTTTCATGTAATAACCAGAAAATTATCACAAATGAAAAAAGATGGAAGTAGGAAGGCAGACAACATAGTATATCATTATCAGAAATTATACCAGACCCCCCAAGTGTTCTGTTTTCCAATCTAATGCTCTTTCTACTACTCCATCTTGCTATCCATATTAACAGTTTGACAAACCTCATTTTAGGGTCTTGGAAGAGTGGTTTCAGTGACTCTTCAGGATATGTTTGTTTTGGTTGTGGTTCACTCTTTTTTTTTTTTTTTTTAGTGAGGCAATTGGGGTTAAGCGACTTGCCCAGGGTCGCACAGCTAATAAGCATTAAGTGTCTGAGGCTGGCTTTGAACTCAGGTCCTCCTGACTCCAGGGCCAGTGCTCCATGCACTGCGCCACCTAGCTGCCCCTGTGGTTCACTCTTATCAAACATTTAGAGGGGCAGCTAGGTGGTGCAGTGGATAAAGCACTGACCTTGGATTCAGGAGGACCTGAGTTCAAATCCAGCCTCAGACACTTGACACAACTAGCTGTGTGACCCTGGGCAAGTCACTTAACCCTCATTGCCCTGCAAAAACAAAAACAAAAACAAAACAAAACAAAACAAAAAAGTCTTCTCAAACATTTAGAGTTGGAAGGTACTTTAGAGGACATTTCTCATTTCACAAATAAGAAAACTGAGGCTGAAAGTTTAAATCACTTACTCAAAGGGGCCTAGCTAGTAAGTACATGAAACAGGATCTGAACTCAAGACTTCCTGACAACAAGCACAGAATTCTAAACACCACAATACCTAACTTGGTGTTGGTAGGGCTAGAAATTGGTTTAACCATTCTGAAAAACAACATGTAATTATGCCTCCCGGATCACTACCTTGTCATGGTAGAGGGGTCTGCACAGCTCAGTGAAACTAGGAGCTATGTGGTACAGGGTTATCCAAAATGGGCTTGAAGCTGACATCAAAAAAAAACAAAAACAAAACTAAGATCTCGGCAACTGGTTCCATCACTTCCTGGAAAATAAAGGAAGAAGAAATGGAAGAGTATCAGATTTTATATTCTTGGGCTCAAAGATCACTGCAGATGGCAACTACAGCCATGAAATTAAAAGACACTTGCTCCTTGGAAGGAAAGCTATGGCAAATCTGGATAGAATACTAAAAAACAGAAACATCACCTTGAAGACAACAGTCCATATAATTAAAGCTATGGGTTGTTTTTTTTTCCAGTAGCAATGAATGGCTGTGAGAGTTGGAACTATAAGGAAAGCTGAGTGGTGCTGGAGGAGACTTTTGAGAGTCCCTCAAAAATAACAATGAGATCAAATCAGTCAATACTTAAGGAAATTTATTCAAACTATTCACTAGAAGGTCACATAATGAAGCTGAGGCCTAAATACTTTGGTCACCTAATGAGAAGACAGGACTCATTGGGAAAGACACTGATGTTGGGAAAGATTGAAGGCAAGAGGAAAAGGGAATGACAGAGGATGAGATGGATAGATAGTGTCATGGAAACAATGAACATGAAGCTGGATAGACTTTGAGAGAGAGTGCAGGATAGAAGGGCCTGGCATGGTACGGTCCACGGGGACAGGAGGAGTGAAATGTGACTGAACGATAAACAATTATTCACTGGAGAGAAAATATTATCATTACATCTAAATTCAGGCTCATTTGTCAAATTTATAGCTTTTGCAAGAGGAGAACTCCATAATAATGAATTACTTGTAAGCTCACAATGCCCAAGCAATGAAAATATGCATGTTACAAATTGACATACTCATCAGTCCAGAAAACCTTACCAAATTCTCCATTCTCAGCAAAGTCATTGGAATATATGATTGTGTCAAGGGCTTAGAATGAATGACTAAAAGGAATATTCTTTTCTGTTTTGTATATGTGGCAAAACCCATAGAGGTATATAATGTCTCATTTTTACCAGCATTGTTGGGGGGAAGGTCCTCTACATATATGAAATTTCTACAATGCTCAATTTATTAATGCACAAACTTAAAAAAAACAATTCAACCATTTTGGTAGAACTTTAAATGCCTCATAAATATCTACTTTTCTTAAACTTAGTAAAATTTAGCCTTTTTGTTAGGCAATTGGGGTTAAGTGACTTGCCCAGGGTCACACAGCTAGTAAGTGTCAAGGGTCTGAGGCTGGATTTGAGCTCAGGTCCTCCTGAATCCAGGGTGATGCTCTATCTACTGTGCCACCTAGCTGCCCCCATTTAGCCTTTTCTTAATTACATAGGATCATCATTCTGACCATCCATTATTGTACTATTATATTATGCTATAACATGAGTGAGTTTTTCTGTCCCCTTCCCATGCTGTCAGAGTGTCACCTGTCTGTCCCTCTCATATGGAAGCACCTGCCTCTAGCATTCCTCACCCTTCACACATATTCTTTCCACTCTTCTGTCAACCATAGAATCACATATTCATTAGAATCATTGAATTTTAAAGCTGGAAGAGACTTTAGAGCTCATATTGTCCAATTTCTTGGTTTTTATCAATAAGGACACAAGCCATGGGATGCTAACTTATTTTCCTAGGGTCGCATGACTAGTTAGGAACAGAAATGAGACCAGATCCCTAATGTTCTGGTTTCCAGGTTAGTGCTCTTTTTTACTATCCCATCTTACTATCCATATTAACATTTTTAGCAAACTTCATTTCAGAGTCTCGGGACAGTGGCTTCAGTGACTCAGCAGGGTTTGTTTGTTTGTGGTTACTTCACCCTTCTCAACTGTGTTCTAGGTGGCTCAGGGTGTCAGAAATCTGGCCTCTAGATAAGTGGGGCCCTATTTTATTTGGTTTCACAGGAGTGTCAAATTAGGGAAAGAATCTCAAGTGAGGATGGTAATGGCCAGAATTTTTCAGTTCCTTTACCTTGCTCCAATTCTAAGGTTGTATGTACATTGGAAAAGTGAAGCAAATGATTAGACAATGAATTTGTGAAGTGAGTAAAAGCCACAGATCCTAAGTCCTTATTTCCTAAATCAATAGTTTCTCTCCCAATTAGTCAAATAATTGCTCACTACACTGTGTAGACAACTTAATTGATGCTTGAAGCAAACTGAGTCTAATTAATGCCCAGATCCTGCCCCCATTTCTCCCAAGATTAGATTTGGAGACCAAATAAATAGGTTATTTGTGTAATGTTTCATAATACTCATTTTCAGATGAGAAGACAGTACTGACTGAGTGAGGCCCACCAGAGTGAAAAGTGTCCAATGGGCTTGCTCTGCTACAGTCAAGATGAAAGTTAGCTTGCAGAGGCTTTTCTGGGTTAGGATATTCTGTAGAAAGGCTTCAAGATTTTCTTGAACCTAAAGATAAATATTCACATAAGGAACTAATGATTAAAAAGTCACTATAATCTTAGTCTTCAAGGGAGTTAGGAAACAAACTAGAGAGCAGTAATTCTCTGGGATTACGAATACAAAAATCTTTATCTTGTTTAAAAGTAAGCTTCCAAGTAACTGAAATTTCAGCTGGAAAAGATTATGATTTATTAGGATAGTCACACCTAAGCAACAGAAGCCCCCAAAATGCCATTTTAACTCGATGTCATTGCTTTTCAGCCACTGTCATATATTTCCCTTCTTAAAATGGATGGTTGAAGGTAATTTACCTATAGCAGTCTGGAATTTGAGTGATTAGAAGCCTGATTAGCTTTGTGATATGCTTAATCGATATCAAAAGTCTTTTTTTTAATTGCTCAAAAGGGTCAATGCCTCTGCTAAATAAAACATTTGTGCCATTCCAATAACAAATGAAAAACCAAATCTCATGAAATCAAGATGAATATGAGTTTGTGTATGCATTTGGGCTTCCTTTCATATGTGTTTATTGAGTTGTGTGTGGGGGGGGGTGGATGGTGTGGGCTTTGACCATGCCGCAGATAGGGAGCATCAGTATATCTGGAAAAACCCAAAGGGAATTTGTGTCATTTTTTCAACATTGTGTATGCATAGAATCCCTCCTTAGGCTAGAAGCTTTGACTGTTGCATATAAGGTTGACATTATTCCCATCTCTGGCTCAGAGGTGGAATGTTACCTTTGCTTCTTCAGAATCACTCTACATCTGGTTGGTCCACAACACACTGATCTGTTAGCTACCCTTTCCCAAGATTCCACAGCTATGCCATATTATTTGAGGCTGTGTTTCAGCATGTCTTTATGATGAGTCTTCTGCCCACCTTATATGCAGTCATGCGGCTTAAGCTCACTTCATGGTAGCTTCATAGATATTCTGTTGTCATGCATCCTACACACATATCTAATTCAAAGGAGCCAAATCCTTGTAGAAACGACTGGGAGATTTGCAAGGTACCTTTACCCCATAGGAAAATTAGAAATTTGACTAATCACACTGTGTGTGTGTGTGGGGGGAATCTGAGCTATTTTCATTCTTACCAGGATGTCTCAATGGTATGACACCCTTTCGATGCTTGGTATATTGGATCCTTACTGTGTTGGTTTCCCAGTCTTCTTCATGGAAACAAATCCAGTCATAGGATCACAGATTTAGAGTTAGGAGGCAACTCAAGGGTCACTAGATCCAAACCCCCTCATTTTATAGTTAAGGAAACTGAGTCACAAAGTGGTTAAGTGACATGACACGGTCATGAGCTAATTAGTGTCCCAGTCCAGATTTGAACCCAAGGATTCCTGACTCCAAACTCTATTCACTACACCAGAGATGATGTCAAATTTGAAGTCCAGCTGAATGTAGCCTGCAATTAAAATTATAATAAAGATTGGAAAACATTTAATAAAATAAATGTTATTGTTAGGTCATTTCAGTCTTGTCCTACTCTTTCTGACTCCATTTAGAGTTTTCTTGGCAAAGATACGAGTGTGGTCTGCCATTTCCTTTTCCAGTCCATTTTATAGATAAAGAACTGAGGTAAACAGGGTAAAGTGGCTTGCCAAGGGTCACAGAGTTAGTGAGTGTTTAAGGCCAGGTTTGAACTCAGGAAGATGAGTCTTCCTGACTCCAGGCCTGGCACTCTAGCCATTGTGCCACCCAACTTCCCTAACAAATAAATGAAAATACAGTAAAACATAGATAATGCTAATTTGTGGTTTTCTAAGTCAATATGCCATCCACATGGATTGCCACTGTATAACACCAAGCTAAACTAAAGGACCTCTATGCAGGTTATCACATCTTAAAAGTGCAACTCTTACAAGTGTAATAATGTGAAATATGACCAGTGTGGTCTTAAGCCTTTATAGGTAAAGAAGTACTAGAACTTCTAAGCAGAGAAATGGAGTTATAACTTACCCACCCTGGTTCCTAACTAGTCATGTATCCTTGAGCAACTTACAACCTCTATGAGCCTTTATTTTCTTATCTAAAAAAACTTGGGCAATAATAACAATAAAGTGATATTTACTTCCTTCATGAAAGGCCATATAGTAGTATAGCAAGAATAGGAATTGGGATTTTCTGGGTTCAAGTCTTTCCTCTAAGAGCTAGGTAGCAAAGTAGAATCAAGAAGACCGAATCTTCTCATTTAGAAAGACACTTAGCAGCTGTGTGACCCTAGGCAAGTCACTTAACCTCTGCCTGCCTCAGTTTCCTCACCTGAGAAATGGGGATAACAATAGCAAGTAGGGCACAGGGTTGTTTAACAATGATTTAACATTTGTAAAGTGCTTTGCAAACCTGAGGATGCCTTATATTATTGTTCTTATTGTTTTTGTTATACTAATCACCTAACCACTCCATGCCCCTGGAATAGCTCAAAGACGTTAAGTTTCATCTGTCCTAGTAGAAGGGGTTTCCTTATAGTAAAACAATAAGTATTTACTAAACATTTCCTATGTGCCATGTACTGTGCTAAGCCTTACAATGATGAAATCAAAGGTCCTAACCAGAAAAAGAGAGAGTACTTGAAATAATGCATAGAAAGCCCATTTATATAAAAAGCTATAGACTATATAAATGCCAGCTGATATCTGAGCCAGAAACTTGTCCTCTGGTACCCGACATTACATTAATACCTCATCCTGGCTGCTAATCTCTCAAAGAATGTGCTGGCTTCCTTGAATCTGGTTTCAGTTTCTTCATTCATAACTGCATCAGTTTTCTAAGCTGAATTCTTTGACCAGGTTTAACCCTATATGGACACTGAAGCTCTTTGGATGGGTGTAGGATTCCTTTGGTGCAGCTGGGTGCATAACCTGAGGCTTTTTTAGAAGCCTCAGTTTCCTCGTGTATAAAATGAGGTTTTGGTCTCATTGTGTCTGAGGTTCCTCCCAGGCCTATGATTCCTTTACCATATGATTTTACGACTCACCATAAAAATTGTGGCGTAGGAATAATTATGCTAACTGAGGCTCAATCCTCTAGGTATCTCATCTGTAATACACCTCACCCTTGGCCTCAATGGCAATCTCAAAGATGTCATTTAAAGCCCATTGAACCTGGAGCTTAAGAACACACAAAAGCTGAGAAGGGATGATTTATTCTGGGTTGAAGAGCGTTTAGAGGAATATGAGTCAAAGAAATAAAATATGATCATGAAAAGCAATCTAACCTCAAACTATCATGGAAAAATTTACAGGTAATATTCCTTAGGTTCAACAAAATAATCTAGCCCTCCTTCATTCAGAAGACCTTTGATACAGAATGATATTTGACAGATGCAACTGCTGTTCATTGACATATTTGTCTGTTTTGGACAGATCTCATCACCTGAAAGTGATATATTATTGTGCCCAGTGGTCACCCAAGCTTCATGCATCAGAAGGCTTGTTCATGAGTGCCAGGCTCATGGGTTTCTTAGTAACAATGGCATCCTGCATTGTATATGTGAAGATAAGATTAAACCTATAAACCTGACAAGAGACAAAAGGAAGCCTTACAGGGGAGAATGGGCAAATTGCTCCTGTCTGGTTTTCTAGCTCACAGGGGCAAAGCTGATATCTTGTCTCTCTTACATCATCATTGGTTTCATACTCTATCTCACACAAGCATATGCATGTGTATGCATACATGCAAACCACATGCATAGTTTGCCTTCTGCAAGTGAAGGAGATCCATCCTATCATAAATACTTAGAAGAAAAAGAATCCATTTAGACTCTGGCATAACTCAAGCTGAAATGTCATTAGTCATCAGCCATCATATTAGCCTTAAAGCTCCTGCTCCCCAAAGGCACCTCAGACACCTTCCTGAGTAGCCTAGGTCAGAAACCCTGCCTGGGCCTGGTGGTAATTAGGTACCTTCCTCCCAGGCAAGTGTCAAAACTTTGTCTTCTACATGATACCTTTCCTGCTAGTTCCTGGAGCCCTCCCGATCAACCACTTCCCACTCAGATTATCTTGTATATGATTGATATGTGTTTTATATAGACCCATATATGCTTATGGTATCTTCTCCATTAAAATGTAAGCTCCTTGGGGGCAGCTAGGTGGCATAATGGATAAAGCACCAGCCCTGGATTCAGGAGGACCCAAGTTCAAATCCAGTCTCAGACACTTGACACTTACTAGCTGTGTAACTGTGGGCAAGTCACTTAACCCTCATTGCCCCACCAAAAAAAATTTTCAAAAAAATGTAAGCTCTTTGAGGGCAAACATTTGTCCTCACTTCTGTTTTCATAAGTCTTGTTGTGGCACACAGTAGGATTTTACTGATTAAAAGACAGTTAGCCGGGGGGGGGGGGGGGGCAGCTAGGTGGCGCAGTGGATAGAGCACCGGCCCTGGAGTCAGGAGTACCTGAGTTCAAATCCGGCCTCAGACACTTAACACTTACTAGCTGTGTGACCCTGGGCAAGTCACTTAACTCCAATTGCCTCACTTAAAAAAAGAAAAAAAAAAAGACAGCTAGGTGGTGCAGGCAGCTAGGTGGAACAGTGTATAGAATGCCTAGCCTGGAGTCAGGAAGATATGAATTCAAATCCAAGCTCAGATATTTACTTGCTTTGTGACCCTGGGCCAGTAACTTAATCCTATTTGGCTCATTTTCCTCATCTGTAAAATGAGCTGGAGAAGGAAATGGTAAACTACTCCAGTATCTCTGCCAAGAAAACCCCAAATGGGGTCACTAAGAGTTAGACAGGACTGAAAACAACTGATCAACAACAAAAATCTTTCCAATAAATAAACAAACAAATAAATGAGCAGGTGAGTGAGTCAGTTAGTGAATAAATAAATAGATAAATAAACGAATGAATGGATAGATAGATGAATAAATAAATAAACGACTGAATAAATAAATGAGTGTCAAAAAAGCAAATAGTGTCACAAAGAATAGGACACATTTGAAATGACTGAACAACAACAGCAAGGTGGTGCAGTGGAGAGTTAGAAAGACTTGGGTTCAAATCCTACCTCAGAAATTTACTACCTGTGTGAACCAGGAGCAAGTCACTTAACCTCTGCCTGAATTGGTATCCTCATCTGTAAAATGGGATCACTTGTAGCACCTACTTCTCAGGGTTGTTATGAGGATACAAAGTGATGATATGTGTAATAAATTTTACAAACCTTAAAATGCTATATAAATGCTAGCCAATAATTTTGATAATAATGTTTGTTGATTGATCGATGGATAGGGACATGGAGATGGCTCAGTAGCCTTCCAATCACTGATCATTCCCTCTGATCTCAAATCTAGAGGAAAATTCTTTATACAGTGAAGAGGCAAGGTAGCAAATGTCCCCCTCCAAGACCTGAAGAAAAAAGTAAGTCCCATAAAGTTATTTACTTTTCTAAAATGTGACTTTGTACTTATGAAGCAAAAGTGACAAGATGTCAGAATAAAGAGATTTTAGAAACTGGTACCATCATGAAAGTCATATTCACAAAGAAAAACAACTTGAAAACCCTGTCATTCCAAAAATGGCAAGAAACAGAGAACATGTGTTTGTGTTGTGGAGCTTTGAAGGGAAGCATTGTCTATCCAGGAAACATACTCTACCCCTCCTATGTTTGTTTATGTGCATGTTTGTTTACTTCTGTTGCATACTTCATTTTCTACTTGAATTACATCTGGAAGGAAGATCAAAGTGTAAAATTCCATTGAAAACCGAATCACTCCAATCTTCTTGTTGTTGGTCAGTTATTTTTAGTCTTGTCTGACTCTTTGTGACCCCATTTTGGGTTCTCTTGGCAAAGATACTGAAGAGGTTTTCCATTTCCATCCATTTCCTTCTCCAGATCATTTTACAGATGAGGAAACTGAGGTAAACATATTTAGTAACTTGCCCAGGGTCACATAGCTAGTAAGTGTCTGAAGCCAGATTTGAACTCAGGAAGATGAGGCCTATCTCTCTTTTCACTATGCCACCAAGCGTCCCATATTGGAATGAGAGAGAGAGAGAGAGAGAGAGAGAGAGAGAGAGAGAGAGAGAGAGAGAGAGAGAGAGAGAGAGAGAGAGAGAGAATGAGAATTTAGTGTATACTCAGAACTTAGCAATAAAAGAAATAGAGTGGTGTGGGTCTCCCTGCTATACAGGAGGAATATAAGGGACATCATTGTACAATGGAAAGGGCATGTGGGTCTGGAATCAGGGGACCTGGGTTCAAATCATAACTCTGACAATAATGGGCCTGTCTAAAGCATGGGCCAAGTGTGCAAGCAAACCATAGCCCACCTAGTCCACATTTTATGCATAGCTATGCTAACACTTAACTGCACAAGGAAACGGCAAACCACTTTGGTATCTTTGCCAAGAAAATCCTGTGGACAGTATGTCCACAGGGTCACAGAGAGTCAGACATGACTGCACAACAGAACAGCAACAAATACTGATGCCTAACTGTGTAATCTTTTTTCTCTACATGAAGGTGGTTCATTTGCTAACTCTTTCTTAGAGGCAACGTGATACATTGGATGGACTTATTGATTTATCTGCAGCTGGGAAGACCTAGCCTCACATACTACTTCTCACACTTATTAGCTGACCATGGGAATGCCACTTTAAACTATTTGAGATTTAGTTCCACAATCTATAAAATGGGAAGAACAATTTCTAGATCATTATTTCAGGATTTCTGGGAGGCTAAAATTAGCTATTGCATATAAAGGGCTCTGAGATCTATCAATGCAAGTCTACTCCTGACATTTACTGACTGTGTAATCTGGGTAAGTCATTTAACATTTATGGGCCTCAGGAAAATCCCTAGGATTTACCTACTAAGTCATAGGTGGAGTGTGATCTGTTCTAGCATATTTATCCTACAATTCTCTCCTCAAGGTGGCTATGAACATGTAAAGCTGAGAAAACTAAATGTGGTCTAACAGCCCAGCTAGCTAGTTAAGGTTTTTCTCCATAAAATAGGTCAAGATAAACACATGAACACAGAGATTCCTTCACCTCTCTGGTGAATCTTACCTTAAACTGTACAAAATTAGATACTCCTTACAGAATTGACTTGTATTTTCTGTAAGTCTAAAAGGTGGTGTTTTCCCCCTCACCATTTAAGAATAACTATTTTCTGGGTATTTGCAGATGATATCAATTTAGCATTACCATTTCTTTCCATTTTCTAGTTCTTGGAATGTGAATCATAATCTATATATAATTACATACATTATATATACATTTGTGATCAAGGTAGAATGCCCAGATGACTGTCAGATTGTTGACTTCTTTCCAGCCATAGAACATCAGCTTAAGGGGAAAATAATCAGAAACATATTCATTTGGGGGGATAAGGAGAAGGGAGAGAAGCTTGAACATCATTCCTCTAATAGATACAGAGGTGATAATGGATGGCAAATTAGATAGAATTCTGTAGTGCAACATGAGAACAGACCATAATCCCATCTGATAAATTCCTGCTACCATAAGTGATTGACAAGATGGTGTTTGGACTGTAATAGGAAAGTTAGAAGGGGGTGGGGGCTTGTGGGGTTGGGGGAAGCAGATAATGAGTTCACTTTTAGAAGTGTTGAGTTTAAGAGGTCAATAGGACATCCAGTTTAAGAGGTCCAATTGGCATTTGGAGATGCAAGAGAAAGATTAGTTATATAGATAGAGATCCAGGAATTGTCTTTTTAGCTGTGATCACTGAATCCATGGGAGCTCATGAAATCACTAAGTGATATAGCAAGGTGAAAATCGAAAAAAGCCCAAGACAGAGCCTTGGATTCTACCTACAATTAGTGGGTATGACCAGGATGCAGATCCAGTAAAGGTAACCAAGAGGAGGTAAGACAGGTAGCAAGAGAACCAGGAAATAACAGAATCATGCAAACCTAGGGAGGAGAGAGTATCTGGGAAAAGACAGTGATCTATAGTGTTAGAAGCTACAGAGGGGTCAAAAAAGAACAAGGATTGAGAAACGGCCATGAGGTTTGGTAATTAAGAGATCACTGGTAACTTAGGAGGGAGCAATTTCAGTTGAATGATGAAGCTGGAAGTCATAGTACAGAGAGTTGAGAAGTGAATGCAAGGAGAAGTAGAGGCATTCAGCATATATAGCTTTCTCAAGGAATTCAGACTTGAAGTTGAGAAGAGAGATGGGATAATAGCTAGTGGAGATATGAGGATCAAATGAGTTTTGTTTTTTTGAAGGTTGAGAAAAACATGGAGGTGGCTTAAAGGCATCAGGAAAACAGGCAGAAGATAGAAAGAGATTGAAGACAAGGTCTAGAAAAAAATCAGATAAAAAAGAACCAGGTCATGGGATGGAGGCCCTTGGTGCCACAGGCCTGTTCCCTATAAGACAATGTGAAGCTCTAAGCTAGCCTTACTTCATCCTTAGGGAAAGGTTAGTTTGATGTAAGTCAAAGTCTAGGAAGAGGAACCAAAAAAGACGTCCATAATACTGTTGCCAATAATAACATTTTTTGGTGAAGGGAGAGGGAATTAATTATTCCAGAGTCAAAAGAGCTAGGTTTAATTCCTGGCTCTACCACTTTTTTTCTGTGACATCATGGAACTTTAGTTTTCTCATCTACCTACCTGACAAATTATTATAAGGAAAACACCTATAAACCCTAACAAAGCAACATACAGGTGAATCAGCTAACTGACCAAGGAAGGAGGTTTTAATTGCCAGCAATTCTATGATCAAAGGTAAAGGCAGAAAACTCAAACTAAGAAAGAAAAATGATCTCATATTTAGATAATGCTTTAGGGTTTATAAAAATGGGTTCCATATATTATCTCATTTAATCCTTACTCTAACTATGTGAAACCAATAAGGCAGACATGATTATCTTTATTTCTGAGATGTAGAGACTGGGATACAAGGGTCAAGTAACCAGCTCTATATCAGACAGAAAGGTCTCCTTTCTACACATAACCCATTTCCCCACTAAATATGGTCTAATCAACCAAGAAGAAAGCTCTGTTTTTAAAAAATGAAATTCAGCATAGCAGAGGGAGGTATAAATGGGATAATGACAAATATAATTTGTTCTAAAATTCTGTCAAAGAAAAACCCCTCCCTATCAGAGGCATCACAGCTAACAATTAGCTTTATCCAAAACCAGATTTTCTCAGGAATTCTGATTCCCTCTTACTGGAGAACTAAGCAAAAGTTGGATGACCACTGTGGAGGCATTCTGTAGATGAGATTTTTGTTCAAGATATGGGCCATTGGGGCAGCTGGGTGGTGCAGTGGGTAAAGCACCAGGTCTGGATTCAGAAGGACCTCAGTTTAAATCTGGCCTCAGACACGTGGCACTTACTAGCTCTGTGGCCCTGGGCAAGTCATTTAACCCTCGTTGCCCTCCAAAAAACCAAAACAAAACAAATTAATAATGATGTCATAGGTCATTATCATTAAAGATAATGGGCTGAACTAGGCACTGAGTCCTTCTCAAACCCTAAAATTCTGTAATTCCATATGTTAAACAATATTCCAAATGATTTATCAATAGAGACCACACTAATGTGGACATTTTAATCACAACTGGACAGAACACCTGCAAATACAACCATTGTAGAGTACAGAAGTGATTCCTGTGAAAAACAGCCCTCAGCAGCCTTCTGTGGAAATAGAAGTTTATGGGAAATAGTTTATGTGTGTTTCATCACCTCTGTCATTTCTGGAAGAGAAGCTAAATCTGAATTGATTCCTCTTGGCTGTTTTCATCATAGAAATGTGGTAGAGAGACTTAGCTATTGCTAATATTAATTTGAAGAGGTTTATTGCCTCTAAGGGATCAAATTCATTGCTTAGTTTCATTGTGATATGTTGCTTTCTGTCAAATTAAACTGTCACATACAACAGCAGTGTACACAACAGTCCTGTCTGCAGTGTCAATCGTCACTGTACTGGGGTTCTATCTTTTATTTGTGTCTACAGGAACAAAAATTTATTAAGCATTTACTCTTTGCAGAGCACTGGACTAGGTGCTATGGGAAATAAAAAAAGATTAGTAATCATTCTGCCTCCTTTCCCTTTGGTCATATGAACTGAGAGGAGAGGAGCAGAAAACAGGGAAGTCTTCATAAGCGAGAGAACATTTGAGCTGTACTTTAAAGGATGGGTAGGAATTTACTAGGTGAAGAAGAGGAGGGAGGACATTCCAGGTTTAAGAAACATTATGAGGAGGGACAGCAGTGGATAAAGCACTGGCCCTGGATTCGGGAGGACCTGAGTTCAAATTCGACCTCAGAAACTTGACACTAGCTGT
Organism: Dromiciops gliroides; assembly: GCF_019393635.1. Classification (NCBI taxonomy): domain Eukaryota; kingdom Metazoa; phylum Chordata; class Mammalia; order Microbiotheria; family Microbiotheriidae; genus Dromiciops; species Dromiciops gliroides. Next base: position 76,367,983 of record NC_057865.1, on the reverse strand, counting down.
GTGACCCTGGACAAGTCACTTTACCCTGATTGCCCTGCAAAAAGAAAAAGAACAAAGAAAAAGAAACATTGTGAGAAAAGGTATGGCACCATAAGAATGAAAGATGTTTTCAGCAAGTAGAGAGTACATTTTAGCTCAGGTATCAACGGCATAGAGGGGAACCATTATAAGATGGAGAAGGTACCAGTGCCAGATTATGCAAAGTCTTGAATACTGGGCAGAAGGTTTTTAACTTTAGATGGTAGGTAACAGGAAGACATTGAACATTTTGGAGCAGAGGGGTGACATGGCCAGATTTTGGGTGGGGTAGGGGGAAGAGAAAGTAGGTCAACCTATAAAGAGGTTATTTTTAATAGTGCAGAAAAGTGATAATGAGGTCCTGACCTAGGGAAGTAGTTGTAAGAATTGAACAGAAGGAATGGATTAGAAAGTTGTTGAGGAGGTGGAATGTGAATGATTTGGCAAGTGATTGTAAATAAGAGGTCAGTAATGAATTCAGAAGGAGGAGCAGATCCATGGAGCAAAGTAATGCACTTGATTTGGGATATGTTAAGTTTAAGGTGCCAGTGCAACATTTAGTGGGACATATTTCTTCAGGAAGCTGCCAGTGAGGACTCTGGAATTCAGAAGATAGATAAGGACTGGAGAAGTACAATCAGAATAGTGATGGGATTGAGTGATATTGCAGAAGAAAGAGAAGGGATGAGATTCAAGGACAGACTATTGATGACAACAAGATTAAGGGGACAAGAAAAAATGAGGTGCCAGTTAAAGAGAAAAGATGCAGAGAACCAGGAGACCATGGCTTTTCTGATCCAAAGGAGGAGCAATTCAATAGGAAGAGATGACTGATGGGGCCAGAATTGCAGACAGGATAAAGAGAAGGATGACTGAAAAGAAAAAAAACAGGCTGTTCATTTGAGAGCTCAGTCATGTTGAGAATGATTTCAGGAGTTTTGTGGAATCAGAAGCTCAGTTGAACAACAGTTTTATTTCTTAATGCATAGAGCATTGGAAAACCATGAGATTAAATCCCACCTCAAGATATTACACGCTGTATCACTCTTGGTTTGTCACTTAACCTCTCTCAGACTCAGTTCTTTCATGTGTCAAATGAACATAATAATAGTGCTTACCCCGCAGGACTGTTAGGATCAAGTGGAATAATCTATGTAGCATGCTTTGCAAAATTTAAAGCACTATGTAAAGGTTTGCTATTTATTATTATCATTATTATTATTATTAAAATGATTGATGAGAAAGTGGAGGATTTGGGAGCATTAAACGTAGACAAGTTTTTCAAGAAGTTTAGCATAAAAAGAAAGATGAGACAGGAGCTGAAAATGAGAGAAGGGTAAGAAAAAGATTGATTTGGAATTTGGGAAACCAAAAAAAGTTGGGAAGGAAAGAGTCAAAAGAAAGAGATTCAATGTGTATGAGAAAGAGGGAATAAGTGTTAGATCAAGGTACTGGAAAAAGAAAAGAACAGATGGCATCAAGGCCAATGGTGGAGAGATTACCCTTACGTAAAAAGGGATACCCCTTATTCTCTGAATGGAGACAATTTGATACAACAGAAAGAATGCTAAATTTGGAATGGTATGTTTGGAGTATAGATTGCAGATCTGCTTACTTACTACCCAGGGGATCTTGGGCAAGTTACTTAACTTCTCCTGTCTTCAGATTCCACATCTACCAAATGAGGGGGTTGAACAAAAGGATCTTTAAGGTCCCTGTCAGCTCTACATCTATGATCCCATGAAGGAAGAGAAAGTAGATGATGAATTGAAAACTATTCACAACCTTGCTCCAACCTTTTTTTCCAGATACTTTACATTATTCCCTTATTGCCCTATCCCCACTCCACACACTCCTAATATTCCAGTGAAGTTGGCCTACTCCCCATATATAATATCGCAGCCTCCCCCATCTACCTCCATGACTTAATGAAGGCTATTAATCAAGCCTCAAATGCTCTCCCTCTTTACATCCATCTTTTGGAATATCTGCTTCCTTCAGGTTTCAGCTAAAATGCCACCTCTTATGTAAGACCTATACTGATCCCCCCCCCAGTTATTAATTCCCCCCAAAAAAATAATCATTTGGTTTCTATACGTTTTGCTTCTCCTTATCTATGTATATAATGTCACTGCCCTCCCCCTTCCCACCTTGAGTAAAATGTAAGCCCCTTTGAAAGTAAAGATTATATTGATTTTTGTCTTTGTAGTGTCTGTACCTGGCCCCACTCATGACACACGTCCAATAATTAAGAATTATTTGTGGAATTAAATTGAAATAATTTTGAGTAGTTATGAGAAATTCTGGAAGGGAACTCAAGTCAGATAGCCTTGATCTTTTCAATGATATAAGATGTTAAGTAACCATAGTGCCTAAGTGTGCAGTTAGGGGAGAGAAGAGAAGACAAAAGTTTTGGAATAGTTACTGTAGGAAATGAGATAAGAAACCAACAAGGATACATTAGGACTGTTGAGAAGTGGCAAGGGACCCATAGCTAAAACTGAGAAGGGGAAGGAAAAAAAGCCAATTTTCCTTCCTGCTTTTTAAGAATTATGAATGGTTTTCCAAATGTTTTAGCCATTGTTTCTGAAAAGCATTCTCAAAGAGTGAGTCAGCCATCGGCTAAATGATACAGTCAACTTTCTGTGATTTAGGATGTGCGCTACTTTATGCAAACCACAAACACACAGTAAGGATATGCCTGGAAACAGGACAGTACTGTATTGCTGTTGCCAGGACATATTTTCTTCTATACACACACACACACACACACACACACACACACACACACACACACACACACACACACACACACACCCCACCCAGGAGGGTAAGTATAATTTACACCCAATTCAGTAGAAAATGGTGACATGCTACATATGGATACAAGATGGTGGAAATCCCAACCGGAGTGGTAGGAGCTAAACATTCATTCTGTGAAACAAAAACAAATATTTCATTGCTCTTGTTTCATTGGAAGAACTATTTTGCAGCATAATTATATGATTTCTGGATAGTACTTAGAAGTGAATTATAGGATGCCGCTTCCATATTTCAGGGAGCTGCTGAGTTTCGCTTCACTGTCCTCTGAGTGCCACCCAGAATTCTCATGAGACACCCTATAATTCAATTATAAATAAGACCCCAGGGAGGTTAAAACTATATTTTACTGCTTGGTTTCACAAACACACACAAGTTTATGCACACACACACACACACATACACAATCATTAGTCATTATACCATGAAACAAAACCTAAATCCTAACTTTTCGGGTCTCCATGTTCAGTAGGTACAATGAGAAGTATGATTTTTCTCTCCTAATTAAACAACAGGTATGTTGGTTTTTTTTTAAATTATCTCTCCAAAGTAGATTTTTCCTTGAGGAGCTAAGAATCACAAATGAATTATGAACAAAAACAATCATTTAATTTGACTCTATATCATTAATCATAGAATCAATCATACCATTGAAAGATAACATGGCAAGTCATCTAATCTATACCCCTCCCTTCATGTGAACTGATTTAAAGTATGTTCCCATGTAAACAATGTCCCTTAACCATTTGGAATACTATTATTGGGTTTCCCTCTTAACCATCTCTTTCTCCAGACTGCTTCTCAGGTATTTCTTTTTTAAATAACATTTTATTGCCATCTTGTGTGTTTGCATCACCTATATTGCCCCATATATCTTCCTCCTTTTCCCTTCCTAAGAAATCACAAAGAATAAAAAAGAGGGGGAGGGAGTAATGCAAAATATCTAACATATTGAAAAATCTGGTATTCTATACAATGTTCTACATCAGTAATTTCCCCAACACCTCAAAGAAGTATAGAGATGTGCCTTTTAAATCTTTTCTTTGGGGCCAAACTTGGTCATTATGATTTCATAACATTCAGTTTCAGCTGTTTTGTTGTATTCCCATTTACATTGTTGTGATCATTGTGCCAGTTATTTTCCTAGTTCTGCTTTCTTCACTTTGCATCTGTCTTTCCATGTTTCTCTGTATTCATCATATTCAACATTTCTTACAGTGCATTAATAGTTCATTGCATTCTTATACCAAAACTTATTTAACCATTTCCCAATTGATAGACATCAATTTTGTTTCTTGTTCCTTGGAGCTAGAGGGAAAAAAAAGTACAAATATATTGATGTATGGGGGGATACTGATAAATATTTAATAGCAGGCTCTCTGAAAAACAAAGTATTAGCATAACACTTTTAAATTTAATCTGCATTATTATTTTATCTATCACTTTATTAAACCTAGAGCAGCAATTAGTAAACAATAGCATCTGGGCAGCATCTGGCCTGCAACATATTTTTGTATAGCCTGGTAGCAAAGAATGGTTTTAACATGTTTTAAATACAATAAAACTTTATTTAAATACATGAAAGCCCTTCTTAGCTCACAGACATACAAAAAAGCAGGTTGGTCATGATTTGGTGGTGCCATAGTTTGCCTACCCCTGGTATAGAAAATTAACAAAGTAATAGATCAAGCCCTTATTTGTAGCATTTACTGATTTCTGAGATGTAAATGATCACCCTCAAAAGTTAACAATTGGCTAGCTTTAGTACACATGTCAATATAGGACCACTGTTTTTTTTTTATAATTGACCTCTTTGTTTAATATATAATAATATAACAATAATAAGAAGTAGGACCTCTGGATCAAAGGGAAAGGACTGTTTTGTCATTTCCTTAACATATTTCCAGAATAATTGGATTCATTAATAGCTTCAATATTAGTATATCTTAACCCTTCCAACACTGGCCATTCCCATCTTCAGTCATTCTTGCGAGTTGGCCTCGGATCTATTTTAGTGGATATTTCTCTTATTATTAATGACTTAGAGCAATGTTTCATATGATGACTAAAAGTTGCATTTTTTTTTCTTTTGGGAACTGTTTTTCATAACCTTTGACTTACCTATTGGGAAATCACTTCTAGTCTTTTATGTTTCATGTCAGATGATGTAACATGATGAAATATGTCCTTGAAACCAGACTTAAGTCCCAACTCTGACACATACTATATGACCCTGCTTGTATAGAATTATTTGCATGGTATCTATCTCATTAGATACCATGTAAGGTCCTTAAAAGTAGTGACTATTTTTTTTTTGTGGAGAGGGTTAGATTTTCTTGCATACACACACACACACAGGTAAAATGAGAGAGCGAAACAGATAATTTTAAGGCAAATGGTCTTGATGGACACTTATTTATGAAGTTATAATCCCCTACCCAAATAGTAAAATATAAAAAGAAACTAATATTTTATAGACTCATGGAAAGGGGAAGAAGAAAATTTTCAGCACAGCACAAACACCTAAAGTATTCGGGCTGGGTTCAAGGGTGAAGGCAAAATAAAGCAATAATATTACCTAGGTACTATGGACATGGGTCTTCTGAGAGAGTTCTGCCTCTTAAATCACCTGGCCAGTACCAAGAAAATGGTCTTGGGTTCCTCTCTCAGTGTGATGATGAAAAACATTATGGAAGATTTTATGGCTTTTTCCCCCTGGCCCTCTCCAGTCCATGCTATTGGATCTCTGGCTGTCTTCTTCATCTCCTTGAGCCCCATTATAACCTTGGATCTGCCCCCTCAGTCCTCTGATTCTGATAGACAAACCTTTACTTTATGTTGTCCAGAAATAGGTCTCCACACCCTTGGAATGTTACTAAGAGGAATCAGTCTTAGCCTCCCCCGAATCTGACTATGAACTGCCTTTGGGACTATGGGCTCTGAAAGGTGAATTTTTGCCTTTTCTCATCAAGCCTCCAAACCACTTTCAGGTCACTTCTACAGAATGTTGCCCCAGATATCTTCCCCATTTCCAGCTTCCCTTTGTATGTTACTTTTCTTTATTAGAATGAAAGCTCTTTGAGATCAGAGACTATCTCACTTGCTTGTATTTGTATCATCATCACTTAAAATAGTGACAGCACCCAGGAAGCTCTTGAGAGCTTTTCCCAAGATGAACAGTTGAAAGATCTCTGAGTAAGGAAGGACACAGTAACATAGGTATAATAGTGACATGGATATGACCTTATATTCTCCAAAGCCAATGCCAGGAGAACCCAAGGTCTTAAAAGTCCTACCAAAAAGAAAAAGACTTTGAATATGGACATAGTGAGGGATTGTATGCTTAGTAGAGTCTAAGAACCAGCTTAGCTAAATAGAAGCTCAGTCACAGATTAGCCACTACCTCATTGGCACATTTGTTTTTTTTCTGCCACAGAAACTCATGATCACAGTCTAATAAGACTTAGAGTGGTGGCAGTTTTCACTGGAGGAGGATGTACCTTTATAAATGAAATCAAGGATATCTGAAGTATGAAGTATTGACCAAGTAAGATTTGTGGATGATTTATAGACTTTACCATTTGACAGTTCTGGGAAATGTCTCAAAATACTTTCCTCTTCAGTCGCTGGCTTTGAGAAATGTACCAATAGCTAAAACATGTCCTTTATCTGAGTGGGCTTGTCATATCCAACATTTCACTTAGACAGCAAAGGCCCTCTATCCCCTCTCACCAGAGATCATGATTTTTACCTGTCCTGAGCTAGTTATGACCAATGTCTCCCCTCCCTGTGACCTTGCAAAAGACGGAGGAGGGGGATGAAAGGGGAAAAAGGGAGCCCAAATTCTGAATGTAAATTGACAAAGGAGTTTTAGATTTGATTTTACTTTGAAGCATGGTCTCTGAGTTGTTCACTTTTTCTCAGAGGGCTTAATATAGGACATAACTATAGCCTCTAAAATAAAACTGATTTTTGCCAAAGATCTCTTTATTCTTATCCACTATTCATTCTAACATGGATCAGGCTGTTTTCCTAAGTATTACATTTGACTAGTTTTTACAAAGAAGGGTACAACTCACATTTTTCCCCCTTTCAAGTTGATTGTTTTCTTTGCTGAAGGTAATTAAGTGGATCTTAACTCCACCCTTCCTTCCCCATCCTCCAACATACACTGCTGCCTGTAGTGTCATAGATATAGAGCCAAAAGTTTCCACAGAAGTCATTTAGGTCAACACCTCAATTTTATAGGTGAGGAAGCTAAAATCCAACAAGGTGAATGACTTATCCAAGGTCATAGAGAGACAAAACAAATCCAGACTGACTTTAGAGCCAATACTCTCCTATTCTACCCTGATACCTCCCTACTAAGTTGGAAATTCCTTTCTAATATCTTCCTACAGCCTTTGAGTGAATGCCCAAGCTTCTCAAAGTTACAGAAAGACTCAGAAATTATATCTGAGGGGGTTTGATAAACTTTAACATTTTTTTGAACATTTGAAATACATCTAATGCTGTGAGTAGAGTAGTTGACCTGGAATCAGGAAGAACTGGGTTCAAATCCCACTTTATCCACTTAATAGTTGTGTGGTCCTGCAAAAGTCACTTATCCTTTGTCTGTGTTAGTTTCCTTATCTATAAAACTTTGATAATAATACTGCTATACCTCCCTCACAGGCTAATTGTGAGGATCAAAGAAGATAATTTATATAAAAAACTTTGCAAAACTTAAAGCACTATATAACTGTCAGTATTCATTATATTATTCCTTATTAGTAGAGCATTTTTTTAGAAATTAGTCAGATATAATCTTTATTGATTTCCATCAACATTTGCTTTCCATTATAAATGCATGTGTTGTTAGTGGACTGGCTCTTTAGTTTCTAGGGTATCTGGAAAAATAAAATCACTAAGAAGAAAAATTACAAAGTAGATTCTATACTCAATATGAATCAGCAACAAAAAAAGTCACTGGGATAAAAGTTGTTTTTTGAGAACTAATTCTCTAATATATGTTCACCTGAATTTGTTTCCTTTCTTCAAATTAGTATCTGAGAGATGCTTCAAATGTGTCTGTTAAAGAAATATGCAGTAATTCTCCTATAATGTGATTATCATTTTCCAGTCAAATTGTTTCCTAAAGAGTCATCCAAAAGTCTCTGATGTAAGTTGTGTTACTCATATATGTTATGAATATGTCCACATGAGTTTGTTAAAATATGGATCACAGAGAGGCATGATGATGCCAGGGGTGAGAAATAAATCCAAGGTGAGAAAAAGAAGAATTGATTGATGGTGCACACTACTGGAGGAGATATGTTAGTGAAACCAAGAGCAAAAGTGAAAAAGTTAGGCTTAGCAAGGAAAATGGCCATCTCATATCCTTATACTAAAGAGGAAAGAGAAGATAATGGGAAGGCAGAGAAATGAAGGAGCTCAAGGCAGATGAGGTCAGCTGCTTCAAAGGGCCAGTGAGAGTGGAAGTGGGGCTTTAAGGAGAAACAAGATTTGAGAAGTATGAAAGAGAGGCAATCAAGATGATGGGAAAATATTGCCATTTGAGTGTTAAAAATCACTAGTTTTTAATGGACTTCAGTCAATATTGTTTTGTGACTTCCTTTAGCAATACTCAGCAGCTGGGGAGTAGGAAAAAATTGAATACTGAGTATGGCTCATAGTTCAAGATCAGTGGAAGTAGGAACAACAGAAAGAAAAAGGGAAGAACGGTGTCTTATGGAAGTGATTGGCTACAGTTTCAAGGTTGTGAAAGGAAGTCGGTGAAGTCAGAACAGGAGTGTTGTAACAGGCAGCTGTAAGGAAGAAGAGTGGATTCAGAAGGAGGGAGGCTGTGGAAGCAGAACAGGGGGTTATGATAAAAGAGAGTTTCAGAGCTCCAGATCTTAGAAGTAGAAGTGAGATGCAAAACATGAGCATTTCTGAAGGGGAACGAAGTAAGGTGGACATGAACATAATGAGACTTGAAGAGGTAAAAGGAAGTCAAGCATGTTCAGTTAGTCATCAACCCCCTCCTATCACATACTCCTACACAACTCCACAATAAACTCACACAGCAAGCGACACATATGCCTGTCTTTTTATTTTGTGCTTCATTTTGATTAGTATTACTTTGAACATAAAATCAAAATTTCCTTTAACCAGATGATTTTTAAAGTATTGCTCTTAGAAGTATGATTACTATGTCTTGGGGACAAAATATTCTCTAAGAAATTCATTTTTAGTGTTATAATGGTTGTTAATAGAAAATAAAATGACATTTACAGAAGATATCTCCTTAGCAATGCACTATCACATATATTCAGTTCTATTTCTATAAGATTTGGGATGTCAGAGATTTCATGCAAAATAGTACTAGTAGAAAAAAACTTGAACATTTTAGAAAAGATATTTTACAGTGTAATATGTACTTTTTGTTTGGCATATCATGCAGAATGGAATATTACTCTTACAACTAATAGATAGAGGGGATGAGCCCTGGAATAGGCGTCAGAGAAGCTGAGTATAAATTCTGGATCTCCCACTTACAGACTGTAATTTCTTCTATAACTGTAACTTTACCTCTCTAGAACTCAAGTTTCTTCATTTCTAACCTGAGGTGGCTGGACCAATTGACCTCTAACATCCCTTCCAGATGTAAATCTCAGCTCCTATTGCACTAAATATACTCTGGCCTCTCTATTCCAGAACCATGCTGCCTACTGCTCCCCACCAAGGTTTTAGGTTACCTTGAGGTCTTGGTCTTTTCTCTACAATAATCAGTTCCAACTTCCCACCTGCTGCATTCCTCACATTGTGAAGGGCCAGCATCTAACGCTTGTTTCATTTAATCACTTAGCATTAGGTAGCTTTTACAAAGTAAACACATTTTCAGTGGGGGATGATAATACTTAAAAAGAAGCTAAAAAATGCTGAGAGATGGAGGGATGTAGGGTTAGGAAGTTGAAAAGTACAAAGGGTAAAGGGGTAACATTAATATTTTTAGGAGTTTAGTATTGAAAAGGAGGAGAGTTATAGGACCTTAGCTTGAGATAAAGGAAGAGTCTAGGGAAAATCATTGGGATTTTTTTTTGTTTATCTGTGTTTTTATTTTTTAGCAATTGGAGAGAACTGAATATATTTGTAGGGAGCTAGGAGGGAGTCAGTAGATAAAGAAGCATTGAGTATATTATAGGAAAAGAAGATGATAAATGGGGCAAGCTATTGTAGGAGATGAGAGAGTATGAGATCAAGGGTACTAATGTAGGGTTGGACTCAGCAAGGAAAGGATCCACTTCTTCCTGAGGTGTGAGAACAAAAGAAAAGAAAACAGGTGAACATTAATGATTTTGAAGTGGAGGATAGGAGAAATAAGGGAACTCACAACGGACTCTACAATTTTCTTAGTAAAATAGAAGATGAGAATGTGAAGCAGTATTGGAGATCTGAGGAAAGAAAAGCCATGGACAAAGGGTAAAGGGGTAACTTAATTGCTGGAAGCATGATATATGTAAACAGGGAAGAAAAAGAAAAGGGGTGTGCCATGCATCAAAAAGGGCTAAGTAGAGATTCAATAACATGAATCTGAAGCAGGCCCATTAAGTGTAGTTAAATGACTTCTTCCAGCAATTCAATTTAATTCAATGAGCATTTATTAAGGACCTGATTTCTGCCAGTCACTATTCTGAGAACTGAGGATATAAAACTTGGAATTAAGAGGAGAAGGAAAATGGTAGGGCTGATCCCAAGCAGAAGATGAGAGTGGAACAAAGAATGGACAAGGGGGCAAGGAATTCTATAGTTGAAGAGTAATGAAGAAGTGAAATAGTTAACTGTAGGATCAAGACTGAGAAAGGAGGAAAGTCAAGCCAGAGCAAGGGTCATAGAGTAGGAAGGCGGGGGTGGGGGGAAAGAATGCTGACTCATTCTTCTTGTCCCTATGAGTCAGAGGACAAGATGAAATGAGCTATCAGAATAAAAGATTGCCAGATGTCAGAATGGTATCATGAATTTGGGTCAAGAAAACCTGGTCTCAAATTCTACCTAAGATACTTATTTGTTGTGTGACCCTAATCAAGTTAAATTAACCTCTTTGAACTTCCGTTTTCTCATTTGTAAGATGCAAGGTTGGATTTGCTGGCCTATAAGGTGCTCTCCAGCACTAAATCTATGAATCTGTGATTCTTATGGAAACCTAGGTTCCATAGGACTGAAAGTGTGTGAGCGGAAGGGAACTATGATGAAAATTTTGTTGATGATCATGCAAGTACAATAAAGATGAGGGAAGAAAATAAAGAAGGGGTAAGCTGGGGGGAGCCAGGTGGAGTAGTGGATAAAGCACTGGATTCAGGTGGACCTGAGTTCAAATCTGACCTTGGACACTTGACACTTACTAATTGTGTGACCCTGGGCAAGTTACTTAACCTTCATTGCCCTGCAAAAAAAAAAAGAGAAGAAGGAGGAGAAGAAGAAGGAAAAGGAGGAGAAGAAGAAGAAGGAAAAGGAGGAGAAGAAGAAGGAGGAGGAGGAGGAGGAGTAGGAATACGAGTAGTAAACTGATTTGGTTAGGGATGTGAATTAGGGAAAAGTAAAAAGAGAAAAGTTAACTCTCACCTTGGCACATGACAACTCTGTATTGTAGGGATTTAGGGAACAGTTCCCAAGCCAGGGTGAATGAAAGTACTAGTGAATTGAAAAGAATTCTGCTGAATAAAACAAGGTATGATAGACTCAATAGTAATTATTCTCAGCAAGTTTGAGTGCTGAATGAGGACACTAATCCTGGAAAATGAATACCTGAAGTGGCCACATTGTGCTTCTGTCCTTCTCTATCAAAATCTTTGAGATGTTCAAATATAAGCTACATTTTTCTTTGTAATCCTAGCACTTATTCGCTTTCCTGGCATATGATGGCAAATGATTAATAAATGCTTGTTGATTGAATGATGACTTATTGGCACTAGGCAGGTGAATAACAATAGTGGCATGGAAGGCCATGTAGTAAAGGACACATCTCGTATTAGGCAGCATGAGACCACTTCATTCTTCCATCTCTCTCTGTCACAAACCCAAAGAGTATCTGGTGCTATAGCAGCAATGATGGCCATGTCTTCCCTTCCATTTATGGCAACAATCCTCATCTGCCTACTCAAGTCATGTAGTGTCATAGGAGAGAGCGCATATTAAAACAGCAAAGGCATTGTGTGACCTATCCAGTGAGGCCTCCAAAGACCAATCCCAAAGAGGGGCCGCTGCTGGGGACCCCACTTTTCTGGGGCACGTGATAACAGAGGGCAGGGTAAATACTTGGCAAGGGCAACATTGGTGGCAACATCATTTTCTCTCCCCTAAGCAGCAGCATCCCCCCACCTACTAGGGTCTTTGGTGAGGAGTTAGATAGGAAGGAGGCAAGCTAAGTAGCTACTGATTTTAAAGATGAAAAGGACAGGCAGCCTATACCCCTTTCCTCCCCATCAACCTTTTTCCTTCCACTTTTTACCCAGTGTTGATTTTCCAAGTTGTGAAAGACTTTGATGTAGCTCTGTGGTTCCTAGGACCAGCAATAAGCATGTATGGCCCTGCTCCAAGAATCTTCATCTATCTTCAGGAAAGGTCATGTGAAAGGTGCTATAGAATTTTCCTAATGCTACATCTATCAAAAATGCAGCTTCCCATCGATTCTTCTGTGAGTGTCAATCTCCCAAAAGCCTCAGGGATAAAACTTAGCCTGGGAAGTGAGTGATCCTTGAGAAGGAAAATGATGAAGTGATGGATGGCTTGCTGATATTCCCTTTTGAAGAAAGATTGGGGGTGGGGAGACAGGGAGGTTACTCCTAGCCTCTGGCAAGTCATTCCTGAAGTACCTGCCAAAATGGTGGTTGAGCAGATAATGATATGTGTGAATATATAAACAGGCAACAGAGATTTAAACTAACCTAAGGATTGTCTGAATGTCAGCATCATCTAAATTACACATTGGAATGAGAGGAGCAGAGTACAAAAGCTAATCATTCTATGCCACTGGTGTATTATTTCCAAACCCTGCAACAGGAGGCCAAATATGAATGATTTCAAAAGGTAATGGAAATACTGGGAAGTAGCAGGAAGCTGAGATCTGGATCCACCCTGCTTCACCCCTGAGCCAATCATTTTACAATAGGCATCATCATAACAGTTACACAACTAGAGCAACTCAAGTAAAATCACTTTCATCTCAAAGAGACTGTATATTAAAATTAATTAAACTAATTAGGAAATGTGCAGTATCAATAATTTTTAAAGTGCAACAAAATGAACTTATTTATTTAACTGATATCCATGGACCTGGGAAAGCTTTATCCCACTTTAATTTCATTTCTCCCTCCCAGTTAGGCTTCCACATATTAGTAGATATAGTAGCTACCACAGCAAAGAAGATAATATTTATCTATCTATCTATCTTTATTTATTTGATTTTTGGTGAGGCAATTGGGGTTAAATGACTTGCCCAGGGTCACACAGCTAGTAAGTATCAAGTGTCTGAGGCCAGATTTGAACTCAGGTCCTCCTGAATCCAGGGCTGGTGCTCTATCCACTGTGCCACCTAGCTGCCCCTAGATAATATTTATAAAGTGCTCAGCATAGTGCCTGGCATGTAGTAGGTGCTTAATAAATGTTTCTTTCCTTCCATTCCTTTTCTCCATAACCTAGTCATTCTTATGTCCAGGGCAAATTCCTCAAAGTAGACCCCAGAGATGCCCCCAATGCAACTTTTTAAAGACAAATTGAGTTGAGTGATGGGGGCAGAGAAAGATTATAAAAAAACATCAGTCTTCTGGGTATAAAGTCCTAAGGGAAGAGAGACTGAAGGTTTCTACCCCCAATAAAAGGGAATTCAGACAATAGGACGCTGAAAAGTCAATGATGAAAGGGAAGCTTCTACCAAGGAATGGAACAGGGACGGACCAGGAGAAGAAGGAGCTCTACTGAGGCACAGGGAAGACTCCAATGATCTTGTAATTTCCCATTTTTTAACCAAATATTCTTGTTGATTACTTGGTAAAAATTGTTTTTACTTGAAGAAATGCAAAAGCATTTAAGTACCAGTGGCCAAGCTCCAGCTGCAGCTTTGAGCTTTTATAAACCTTGGGATCATATCTCCAATCTGGAAGTGATCTCCAGAGCCATCTAACTCCCTGATTTTACAAATGAGGAAACTGAGACTCAGGGAGGATTAGTGGCAAAGTATACATCCCTACCACCCACCTGACTTCACCTCCATGGCTCCCACTGCAGGACTAGTCAACTCTCTACTGAACTAATACTATATAGCACCTAGCTAGACTGTCCTTCCAGCACTAGAGTTCCTCTGCTACCATAGCTCCTACCTTCAACCTGGACACAATTTGTTTATAGCTACCACACCTCCCAGAAAACCCTGTAGTCACACTTTCCACTCTTAGTATCCTAGACAACCCAGAGTATCTCTCAACACCAGGTGCATTACAAGCTTTGGGGGTCCTAGAGCTATGGTTTCCAACCAGAGTCCCCCTTCTAGACTTGTTCTTGTCACTGTCGTTACGTCTAAGTAGAGGCAGAACAAAGAGGAGGGAGAGGAAAGGGAAGGGACAAAGAGGGAAATTTACTGAGGTCCAGAAGTAATTCTGTTGGAAATTACTGTGGTCTTGGGTGGGGGTGGGGGGTGGTAAACTTAAAAAAAAAAGTGAAAGGTGAGGACAAAGGGCAATTAATACAGAGACTCAGGCAGCTGGCCAATAGAAGTAACCACACATCAATTAAGCCTTTAGTGCTTTGTAGTAGCCACTTCAATTTATCCTCAATTTTGATCCAGATAAAGAAGGAGATTCCCAACATGGTAATCTGCAAGGGGCTGCTCTCCTCTCAGACTTCTTCCACCTTCTTTCATTCATGAAAATCAGTGTCCCTCTACCCCCAAGACACTGCATCCCTGACAAATATCTCCAGAACTGGTCTCTAATTCAGCAAATACACACACACACACACACACACACACACACACACACACACACACACACACACACCCCAGAGGGAAAAAAAACAATTGATGAAAATTCAAAGTAATGGAAGAAATAAGTATATAAACAGAAGCAGCAAATAGCAGAATACAGTTGAACATATACTAAATGGATAATGAAGTTAATTTGAGGAATAAGAAAGCCCAAATTATAAATATAACTTTCAAAACAGCTAGGTGACCAATGAAACCAAAATTAAAAGGAAAGCAGAAAACTGGGGGTGGAGGGGCCAGGGAATTTGCAACAGTTATCTTTGATAAAGGCCTCGTTTATCAAATATATAGAGAACTGAGTCAAATTTACAAAAAATACAAGTTATTCTCCAACTGATAAATGATCAAAAGATATGAATAGGCAGTTTTCAGACAAAGAAATCAAAGCCATCTATAGTCATATTTTAAAAGTTCTCAATCACTATTAAATAGAGAAATGCAAATTAAACATATTCTGAGATACCACCTCACATGTATCAGATTGACTAATATGACAAAAAAGGAAAATGATAAATGTTGGAGATGCTGGGGGGAAATTAGAGCATTAATGCATTTTTGGTGGAGGTGTGAAATGATCCAATCATTCTGGAGAATGATTTGGAACAATACACAAAGGGCAAAAAATCTGCACATACCCTTTGATCCAGCAATACCACTACTAGGTCTATATCCCAAATACATAAAAGAAGTGGGGGAAGGACCTATTTGTACAAAACTATGGAGACTGAACATGCTATTTTTCTTCCTTCTTTCTTTTCTTCTTTCTTTCCTTCCTTCCTTCCCTTTTTATTAATCTTCTTATATAAAATGCATAATATAGAAATGTTTTACATGATTGTACTCATATTTTAATATATCAGATTACTTACCATCTTGGGGAGGTGAAGAGACAAGGAGGGAGGAATAGACTTTGGAAATCAAAATTTTTAAAAAATGTTTTTAACCCAATAACTTTGATATGGTCAATAGTATTTATTTTAAAGTCTGACAAAGCCAACAGTTCAGTATCTTTAATTAATCCATTATCTTTCTCATCAGTGTATGTGTGTGTGTTCTCCTTTCAATGTTGTACATCACAACCCATCCACATCCCCAAAGAAGATCTACCTAATACAATAGAGGATTTCCTCAAGGGGTATTTTTAATGTTCCTTAGGTACTATTACAGTATACAATACAAAAATTCTTCCTATTCTCCTGATATTGCCCCATTCTTATCATATATTTGTTAGATAACATTTTCATGCCACTTATTATACTTAAGTCATTATTGGTAAACTGTCTGAGCCTTTATGCCTACCATGTGAACACTGCTCTGATTATCCATGATCCTAATTCTTTGTAGATGATGAGGTTTTATGATTCACATCCATTAAGCCTCTAAAGCTGTAGTGTTATATATTACATTAGTTACATATTAGTGTTTAAAAGATGCATTTTGTATCAGGGGCAGCTTAAAAACATAAAATTGACAATATAATAAAAGATAAATGTATAAAACAATTATCCAAATTAATGTAGATATAAAAATACTACACAAAAGATCAGCTAATATTTAATAAAGCAGCACAACATAAAAAATGTTACAATGACTAAATAGTACTTGTACCAGATATGCAATAACAGATAGAAAGTTTGAAATGACAGTGTTAAAAAGGCATCAGAAGGTTACAATGCACTTGGTCTTTTTCTAAAGGATTTTGGAAGAACATGGAGAAGAATCAAAGATGTGATGGCATGGGCTTACTATTGATAGTACTAGAGGGAGCATGACACATTAAAAAGAGCACTAGATCTGAAGTCAGAGAAGCCCAAAGTTCAAATCCCCCCTCTCATATTTACAGAGTTATCTTTGTGACCCTAAGAAAGTCACTGAATCTCCCTGGACCTAAGTCTTTTTACCTGTAAAAGGAGGCAATTAGACAAGATGGCCTCTGAGGTCCCTTATAGCTCTCAATATATGATCATGTGATCCTCTGAGTAATTACACTGAGGGAAGCAGTGTGACTCTGTAGACTTGGTGGTAGAACCAAGAGGATTTGCACTCAAATCCCACCTCTGATGCTGACTAGCTATGTGTCTGATTCTCAGTTTCCTCACATATAAAATGAAAGAGTGGACTCAATGACCTCCCAGGTCCCTTCCATTTCTAATTCTATGATCCTACAACCCTTCAATTATTCACAAGGATTAGATCATGGTCATATTTTATATTAGAACAACTCAAAATCACATATGAACACAAATATTTCAAAGCATGTGGCTACATGTGTAGATGCAGAAGAAAGACCTTTGAAAAAACCCAACATTCATTAACATTTTTAGAAATTTTAAAGAAGAGGAATAAGAACTTTTCTTCAACACAGTAAGAAACTAGCTCCTGGCCACAAATTGCGAATAATATTTATATGAAAAAAGCTCAAAATCATTAATAATTAGAGAAGTGAAAATTAAAGGAATTCTGAGGTTTTACCTCACACCCACCAGATTGGCAAAGATTATAAAAAAGGACAAGTGTTGAAAGGGTTGCAGGAAAAGAAGCATGTTCATGGCAGACAGACTCAGCCATTTTGGAAAGTAATTTGGAAGCGTTTCTCCAAAGTCACTAACCCGTGCATACCTTTCAATTTGGCAAAACATCTATTGGGCTTAAAGAGATCAAAGGAAGATAAAAAGAACTCATATGTATAAAAATTCATCGTAGCTTTTTATGATGCAAAGAACTGGAAACTACAGGGATGCCTACCAGTTGGGGAATGGTTGAATGGATTGTGGTATGTGAATATAATTGAATTCTTTGGGGCCATAAGAAATGAAGAAAGGCACAGTTTAAGAGAAACCTAGGAAGAACTGCATTAACTGTTGAACTGAGAAATAAACAGAACCAGAAGAACAATTTACATAATAACACTGGGGTTATAAAAACAAACAATTTTAAAGGACTTATGATGAACTATGCTGCTGACCTTCTGACGGAGGTGATGGATTCAAGGTACAGAATGAAACCCATTTTTGGAATGGACAATGTGGGAATTTGTTTAACTTGACAATGCATATTTGTTACAAACCTTTCGTTTTTTCTGTTTTTCTTTTGAATTGGGGTGGTAGGAAGGACAAGAGGGAGAGAAAATAAATGTTTGTCACAAAAATTGTAAAAAAAAAGTAAGTAAATTGAAAAATATATTCATTCTCAATAACAATAAGATACAAATTAAAACACTTTTGAAGTACCACTTCGTAGCCAACAAACTGTCAAAAATAATTAAAAGTAACTATACTCAGTTTTATAGAAATTGTGGAGAAGAAAGTCCATTCATTAATTACTGGTGGAACTGAAAAGTAGTAGAATGTTCTTGGAAAGCAACCTGTCAGTACAAACCAAAAATTAAAAACAAAAACCCCCCAAAAGAACCATACCTTTTGACCAATAATCCTGTTAGAAGAAACATATTCTGAGAATTTTATAATATTCTAGTTGTTTAATGATGTTTATGGTAGTATCACGCACAATCTATTAGAGAGAAACTGAAACTAAACTAAATGTCCACTAATTGGGTAACCAAGTTGGGTAACAAGAAACTGTGGTAATTATTGCAGTGGGATATTTCAGTGCTTTCACAGACTGTGACTTCAGGCAGGTCTCTCTGCCATTACCCACCATAATCTTATTCAAGTTTGGTAGATGATCTTTGAGACAGGTGAATAGAAGTGAATAAAAGAGATCTGGAATTAAGTGAGAGTTCAAATTCCACCTATGTGGGTGACCAAATCACTTAACTTTTCTAATCTCAGATTCCTCATCTATAAAATGGGAACAATACTGGTTCCTATTTCCTATCTCAAAGGGTTGTAGCACAAAATCAAATATATATATATGTGTGTGTATATACACACACACATGCATATATACACATGTATATGTATGTACATGCACATACCTTATGTGTATATGTTATACATGCATACACATTTATATGTTTACACACATATATACATGCATATAAAATGTGTGCATGTACCTTTGCATGTATATTTATATATATATATATATGTTACTTTGTATATCTTAAGTGTTATTTAAATATATTAAAGGAAAGCTATACAGATGCATGGGTATTAATAGATAAACAGAAAAAACAAAGAAAGAACAACAAAAAAGTTTTTATGGGCATCTTAGGTGTTGAAATTAATGTATTCAAATTCATCCACTTGTAAAGTGTGTTTAATTAGTTTTAATGATCTTAGAATAAATCATTTAAAGTAGCAGCCCTGGGCCTCAATTTCCTCTCTGCATAATGAGTGAGTTGAGCTAGATGGTCTCTCTTGTCTTCTCCAACTCTGTATCTATGATCTATGAATAGCTCACTAGCACTCCAGCTGTGCAGGGCCAGCCAGCTGCATCCGTTTCAGATGAAGCTTTGGAAAATGCAACAATACAGAGCAAATAATGGAAAATGTTGCATGCAGAAAATACAGCTGTTTTCAGCTGCATCTGTCACTCTTTTGATAGAAAGGAAAGTCACCTGGTGGCCAAGACAGGCAGTTGGAATTATTATGACCAAAATGGAGTGATGTAAAGGTCAAGAAGTTTCAAACAGTGTTGTCGTTTTTTTTAATTTCCCACTTCCGAAAAGACTCCTTATCTCATGACACAACTATTCTGTGGCCAGACATGCAGGCTTTTGGGAATTGTAGTCCGTGGAATTTTTCCAAACAAGTTGTATTCATTAGGCCCCAAGCAAATAAGAAAGGAAGTCATGGGAACATTTTTCCTTAGCTATGCTTATTACATCATCCTTCCAGTGCTGATGAGGGGCAGGGGGAAGGGGGTGGTAGCAAATTAAGATATGCAGTACGTGATACCCAAATATCAAGGACTTTACATTTGTATACTATGTACAGTATAACTTTTTGTAGTTTACATATTTGAAATAGTTGGCTATGACTATACTACATGCAATTTAATGGCTATGCACTATGTGTGCTTTGTATCTGATGTAATTTGATGTAATTTACAGACCTGCATTTGTTTTTAATGGAGAGATGATGTAATGAGCACAGCTAAGGTTAATCATGTTGCCGGATGTTTCCCATTAATGAGGTCAATATAACTAATTCTTTGTGTTCAGCTTCAATATGTGTTGCTATGTATTATATTTGAACCTTCTTTTTGCTTCAGTATGGAACCCTGATATTTGATGCTAGGTGTTGTATATTATATGTGACCCTATATCCAACCTATGGTATGCAACTTTGCTATGTGCTATGCATTTTGCATATTCATGTGATGCCTGAATGTATGAACTTGTATTTCTGGTTTTTTAGCATTGATAACTATATTTTTTGTAATTGGTTTCCTTTGTAATTTGATATATTTTATTCCATGCATTTAAAAAAACTTTTTTCTGAGCAAGGATCCATAGGTTTCACCAGACCACCAAAAGGGTCCATGACATACAAAAAATTAAGAACCCCCTGACCTGGGTCAAATGGAAAACAAAGAATTGGTGTGGAGCTAAAACATTTACATTTACCAATGGAACAAGCTATGGGACAACTCTGAGACTCTCAGCTACAACCATCTTAGGTCAGTAGCCCAACTTCTTATATGTCACACACAAATCATCTTCACCTTTTTGTGGAGATCATCAATGCAGTCAGTCAGTCAATAAACAAAAGCACTTACTATACTCCAGGAACTGTGCTAAGTGCCTAAGCTAATGTAAAAGACAGTCCCTGATCTCAAGGAGCCCACCGTCTAATGGGGGAAATAACAAGCAAATGATTATGTATAAACAAGCCATATCCAGGAAAAATTGGAAATAATCAACAGAAAGAAAAGCACTAAAATTACTGAGAATCATGAAAGGTTTCCACAGGATTTGAAAGGTGGGATTTTAGCTGGAACTTTAAGAAAACCAGGGAAGCCAGCAGACCGAGATAAGTAAGGAGAATATTCCAAAAATGGGCCAATGAAAACGCCAGAATCAGGAGGCAGAGCTGTCTTTTTTGAGGAATTGCAAGAAGTTAATATTATTGGATCAACAGCCTAAGCCATAGGCATTCCCATTGGTCTTCTCTGACTGGTAATGCTTGATGAGTGAACCCATAATTGGCTAATGCTGATGCTCATCTCTGACTGACAGTAACCAATATACCGGTTTTGAAAATGTACATTAGTGGATTGTTGTCTATCCAAATTTGAAATAGAACTGCATGTATTGTCTCATAATTATCAGTGCCAGCCCACTTCAAAACTGAGAATTCCAATGTGGGATGGTAATAATAATAATAATAATCTCACGTTCAGTGAATGGAATCAGAAAATCAAGGTTTGAATTTCAGTCCTGTCACACTTATTAGAGCTGAGCAACTTTAGATGCGTCATTTTACATATCAGACTTTCAGTTTCCTCATCTGTAAAATATATGCATTGGCCTAGAATTCAAGCGTTCTTAGCCTGATATCTGAGAACTTATATATGTGTATGTAGAAATATGCATGTATATCTACTTCAATATAATTGGCTTCCTTTGTAAACTATTTTCTTTGATGCATTTAAAAACATTATTCTGAGAAAGCATCCATAGTCTTTACCAGACAACCAAGATGGCCCATCACACACACACACACACACACACACACAAAAGTCAAGAACCCCTGAACTAAACGATCCCTTTGAGCATCTTCTAGCACTGGAATTCTTTGATTCTTTGATGGTCTAAAGGATTCCAGCCATGCCAGAAACAAACAAAAACAGTTTTTTCTCAAGTTTCTTTTAATAAAACTAGGTTCACCTAAGCCACAGATTTGCTGCTTTAATTAAAGACTTTTCTAAAAGGAAAATTGGAACTGCCTGAGGAAACCACAGGAACCCTAAGACCCAACCCATATCAGAAAAAAATCTTGCTTTGCTTGTCAAGTCTGCTGGATGCAACATTGTGCTTGTAAATGGAATAAAGTTGGGAAAAGAGGAAGTGAGGATAGCACTTTTGCTAAAGGCAGACTAACACCTCAGAAATGGAAACTGTCCATCCATCAAAGTTCTTTGGCCTAAATGACAAAGCCTAGTTTGTATTTTTGTTTCTTTCCTAAGGCAAGTTGTTTCAAGAGAAAATGATACAACTACAGTGTGTCCTACTTCTAGACAAGCCATTTATAGAAGAATCTTGACACCAGATTTTTGAGGATTATGAAGTGGGGACTGGAAATTCCTATTAGCAGATTTCCAAAGCATGTAGGGAGAGAGATAAAATAAAATATTTGCCTTTTAAGGAAAAAGAAGCTCCCATAAGTACCCCTGTTTTATGATGATCCAACCATTCTTGATTCTCCTGTTCAGAGAAAGCTTGGAGTATGTCTTCATGCCTATTTACTGGTAAGAAAAAGTCAAACCAAAGTATGCCTAAGCTAAGGAAAAGGAAAAGGAACTTCTGCCTTCCTAAATCAAGACTTTGCTGAGTGGGAAATAGTGAGGGTGTAGTGAGTTACCAGAAAATTGTTAAACTTTAGACTATTTCTAAATTGTTGGCTTCAGAGTTAATATATTACTTTTATCATTTGATATTGTGAATTCTCACATGAATACAGAATAGCACATTATTATTGTATTACTATTAATTTTTAACTTTGTTAGAATATTGGATGCAGTGATAATTAGGGGTCATGATTAACCGAGTAATTAAAGAAACAAGTTGTTATCTTTTAAGAAGAATTTGACACATCAAAAATACCTCCCAGAGTCTATTATTATCATCACTATTGCCATCATCAGCAGTAGCAACAGCAATTAGAAATCAAACCTCCATTTCAGGGTTTTTAAAGCTTTCCATAGAGTTTTTTGTTTTGTTTTGTTTTTTAAGTTATAGAGTAGCTAGTAGTAGATCGAGTGCTGGACTTACAATCAAGAAGACTTGAGTTCAAATCTTGGCTCATACTTTTACTATGTGACCCTAAGTAATTCACGTCTTTCAGTCTCAGTTCCCTCATCTATAAAATGAGAATAGTACCTATATCACAGAGTTGTAATGAAATGATATATGTAAAGCATTTTGCAAACCCTAAAGTGTTATATTAGGATTAATGTTGTAAACACAAATATATCATGAAACACAGATAGAGATATGCTGCTAAATATACAAAACACAGTGACACAACCCCTCATCTGGAAGCTCAAAATTTAAAGAGATATTATATGAACATAAGAGAATCACCCTTAATGAGGAAAAGCAAAGAATCATAATCATTTAGAAAGTAAATAAACTTTTGGGGTCTAGGCAAACCCCTTTATTTTGCATAGAGGGAAAATAAGGGCCAAAGAGGCCAAATGACTTGCCCAGGGTAACCAAATTAGCGAATCAATAGACTCCTCCTCTAACATGCTCTCCACTAGATTGAAAGAATACTCAAGTTATAACAGAGCAAGATGGGACTTGAAAGATAGCATCTTCAGAGAGCCAAAAAGGAATTAAAAGTAACAATGAAGCAACAAGAGTGAGTACTGTCATGCCTTAAATGGATGTAGCTGGCCTCTGTAATCCTGAATGTTTCATCTGAGGGTTGCCATATATACCACACATATAACAACTCACCTGTATTAAAAGCCTATAAAAAGCTCATATCCTTTTTCTTCCCTTTTCTTCACCAGTGAACTTCTGAAAAAGAATAGACTTTATCTGTAATATCCCCCTACTCCTCAGCCCCTCAAAATATTACTTCAGCCTGCAATGTTTTCTTGAAACTGCTCTCAAAGGTTACTAGTGATCTCTTGGTCTCTAAATTGAAAGGCCTTCTTTTAGCTCTCATCCATCTTAATCTTTTGGCAACATTAAACAATATCAAGATCTTTTTATTTATTTTAAAAAAATTCTTTCCCATTTTGACTTCTACCAATTATGGTTGATCAAAGGATCACCCTTCTACCTCTCTGATAGCCGTTTCTCCATCTCTTCCCTGACTCTCCTTCCTCCTCTGAAGCCTGAGGTTCTGTTCTTAGACCTTTCCCCTTAACTTTCTATATTCTCTCTTTTGGAAATCTTATACAATCCCATGACTTCAACTGTCACTTCACTGTAGATGATTCCTAAATTCAAGCTTCACCACTCCCTTGAATTCCAGTCAGTCAGTCAGTGGATAAGCATTTATTAAGTGCTTACTGTTTTTCAGGCACTATGCAGTCACAGATTTCCACTCACCTACTGGTCATACCTGCTTGCATTTCCCAACTGTACTTAAAGCTCAGTGTTTCCCATTTGAAAGAAATACTACTGGCTTCCTTACTTTTGTTAATGGTACCACTGTTTCAAGTACTCTAACTCAAAAATCTTGGAATCATCTTTGATTCTTTCTTTGCCTTCCCTGAGCAACTTCTCTGGGCCTCAATTATTTCACCTGTAAAATGAGAGAGTTCGATTTTACAGCCTCTAAAGTCCCTTCCAGCCCTACTTTCTATGATCCTATGATCCTAAATTCAGGCCCTTAGAGCCCCTCATTATAGATTCTTGTAACAACTTCCTAATAAATCCCCCCCATTTTAGTTTTTCTTCCCTCCAATTTATATTATATGCTATAACCAGATTTAATACTCATAAAGTGTAACTGTGAATGTGTTCCTCTCTTCTTCAACAACATATAATGATGTTTTAATAAACCACAGAATTAAATCCAAATTCCTCAATTTGACATTCAAGGCCTTCTGTAATACTGACTCAACCTGTTTGAATAAGTCTCTCTCTCTTGTGGGTAAAGCACTGGCCCAGGATTCAGGAGGACCTGAGTTCAAATTCATTCTCAGACACTTGACACTTACTAGCTGTGTGACCTTGGGCAAGTCACTTAACCCTCATTGCCCCACAAAAAAAGTCTCTCTCTCTCTCTATTCTGTGTGTGTGTGCTGACTTCTTTTTTAAATTTAACTTTTTTTCCAATTACACATAAAGATATTTTTTGAGTTCCAAATTTTTCTCCTACCCTTTCTTCCCTCCCCACTCCTGAAGCCAGCAAGCAATCTGATATAGGTTATAAATTACAATCATGTTAAACTTATTTCCACATTAGTCATGTTATAAGAGAAGAAGCAGAATAAAAGGGGAAAAAAAACACAACAAAAAAGCAATGAAAAAAGTGAAAATAGTATTCTACAATCTGCATTCAGACTCCATACTTCTTTTTCTGAATATGGAGAGCATTTTCTACCATAAATCTTTCGGCATTGTACTGGATCATTACACTGCTGCCTCTCTCTATTCCTGTACAAATATTCTATGTTCCCTACAAACTGGATTATTTGCTTCCTCCTAAAAACCCCCAGTGCACAGCTGCCTCTGCTACATTGCTAATGATAGTTAATGTCTTTGCCATTCTGCCTCCATAACATCCCCGACCATCAAAATAATACCTCTCCCCTCATGGCTGAGCTCAAATACCAATTCTTCCATGAATGAAACCTTCCCTCTTTCTTTAATTCAAAACAATGCCTCTTTCAGTTGACTTTGAACCACCTCCCCATTATTGGACTACACAGTTTTCTTATGGCACTTGTCATATTCTATCACTTCTGTTTTGGGCTCCATCCCCCACACTAGATCATGAGATCTTCAAGAGCTTCGACTATTTTATTCATCGTGTCCCCCAAAGTTCCTTGCACGGAGTAGATACTCTGTTGAATTCATCTAAACAAGACCACAACTTTTGTAGCAACAACATATTTGAGAGCATGCAAAACCTTATATATTTTCCTGAATTCAATCCATTCTAATCTCTTCCTCCTAGTCAATTCTACATCCAACTCATTATCTATCTTCTATGCTTAGTCAAAATATGCATATTGATTAATTGTCAATGACACATGAATTGACTACTATAGTAAGCTACCCGTGCTGCTGTATATCATAATACTTTCGATATGCATTTTTCAATACTCTTTTTTTTCCATTATGTTAGATCAATCTCTCTTATATTTCTGTGGGTTTTTTTCCTGAGGTAACTTGGTAGTACTGCATGGCTCAGAGAAATTAATATGATTTTATCTGTGAAAAGAAGTACTTAAAAAACCCCAATATGACATTCTTCTTTTGTTTGTGCCTTACAGTGGGCCTCTTCCACAACATCAATGAAAATATATGATGAACATGTTCTTTCCCTCTTCATTGGGAAATCAAACAGATCAACACTTCTGAAGTCTTTCTTTAAAAATTAATATGCATATGGGGATGCCATCTAGCTGAATACCACTATCACTGAAAAATTAAAATTATAAAGAACTTGAAGAGCAGTATAAATACAAATGGTGAGCATAAGTGGGGTCAATATCAAAAGACAACTTTCATCCAAGAAGAGGTATAAAGGAAATTATTGTGTCCTATAAGAAAAGTCATGGAATAAAAACAAGTGATAATAAATGAAAGTGCTACATTGGTACCCCCAAAGATACTAAAAGAATAAGAGAAATGTTCCCCAAATTTTGGATATATCTTCATTGGAAGATTCAGAGTAAGACATGGATAAAAATTATATAAGATTAATACTTCATTCTATAGCAGTGGTGAAAGACTCCACTTTTATATATATAATCTATATAATTTAATGTGTAATATATAATCTACAAGTGTATATCTGTGATATGAAGTAAGGATAGTGATTTTAATTGTGCCTTGAAGATATACTGGTTTCCTACAAAATCACACACACACACACACACCAGGCAGATAAAATAGTTTGAGTTGTTTCCATGTGTATGTGTATGTGAATGTGTATATATGTGTATCTGCATCTGTATCTGATTGTGTATGTGAATGTACATGTGTATATCTATGTATCTGTATCTATATCTGATTGTGTATGTGTATGTATGTATCTGTGTATGTGAATGTGTATGTGTATATATGTGTATCTGCATCTGTATCTGATTGTGTATGTGAATGTGTATATATGAGGCAAAAAGAGTGGCTACAAAGTATATATTTTTAAAGGACATTTTGAATAAATTCCCCCACATTAACATTATACAATACAATACAATGCAATACAATACTGTACAACATAACACAATATACAATGTAATGATAAACATTGAAAAGAACAAAGAAACATTTTGTTCCTTAGTTGACCTTGGAGAGTTACCACCCCCTTACTTGAAGTGTTAATAATTGCTGTTCTTTAATGATGCTAATTCAGTGGTTAGAATGTTGCAAAGCTGTTTTCCTTGAGATTTAAGGTAGCCAAGATCTGACTCATGTTTTGATTACTCATCTAACAAAGTTTGGACTTTAACCACAACACATTTTTAATATTCTTATCTAGATATAGATTCCTAACATCTGGGAAAACCTAGGAGCCTTCTTTTCTTCGAATGATTCTTCTCTCACCTAATTTTAAATAGTAAGTACAGAGCTCCTACTCTGTGCAGTATACTCTTCTTTGTTTTTAAGAAGTGTTGTGTCTTTGAATAAGTTCATACAAATTGCAATTAATCTTCACAACTATAAGGCAAGAGCAGTATAGGGAAATACTATTCCTTTACTACTGGGTAGTATAAGTCACAAAATCACAAAAGATTTTTGTTTCTGCTCCTCCTCATGTGATCTAAACATCCATGTAGTTGGTCAAGAGATGGAAGCAGAATGCCTGAAGATTTAGACAGTGTAACCTATTCTTACTAGATACTTCCTCCCCTTCCTTCCCCATGGTCTCCTTCTCATAAGGAGTGTAAAGAATGTGAAAAGGAGATCAGCTTCATCTTCTCTTAAACTAGCCTTCAGAGTTTTACTACAAGTGAACTTGTTGGGATCCCTACCAAGTAAAGCTTTGAAACTACTCCAAAACTGAACCATCTACTCCTATGATTTCACTGATAATGTGGTCTAATTAATCAATAAATAAATATTTAAGTGTTTACTATGGACCAGGCACTGTGTAGCACTAGGAATACAAAAAGAGACAAAAAACAATCCCCACCCTCAAGGAGCTTACAATCTAATGCAGGAGCAACATGCAAACGAATACAAACAAAAGCAAGCTAAATAGGAAATAATTAATAGAGGGAAGGCATAGAATTAAGAGGGGTACTAGCACAAACCCTGAATAACAGGATGTAAAAGTAAGGTATCATACTCACTACTGTGATAAAAGAGTAGAGTTTTGAGGAGTCAGATTGCAACAGATAGTCATTTCACTGATGCTGCAAGTAACACTTTAAAAAATATCTATGCTAGGGGTTCTTAACATTTCTTGAATCATAGACCCCTCTGACAGTCTGATAAAGACCACGGACCCCTTTCATTTACATTGTTGTAATGAGTGGTATATTATTTTCCTGGTTCTGTCTTCCCATGTTTCTCTGTATTCTTTATAGTTATTGCTTCATACCACACAGTAATATTCCATTACATTCATGTGCCACAACTTGTTTAGACAATCTTCAATAATGTACTCTTCTCATTTTAAAGATAAGGAAACTGAAGCCCAGAAAAGATAAATAATTTGTCTAATTTCATACAAATAGTAAATGGGAGAGTCAGGACTCAAATGCAGTTCCTTGACTACAAATACTTTTCCATTGCATCCTAATAGATATTACTTTAAAATAAAAATGACAAAAATTTAATAAACATACATATGTACACATATACACAAACTTTGGTTTTTGCAGGGCAATGAGGGTTAAGTGACTTGCCTAGGGTCACACAGGTAAGTGTCAGGTGTTTGCGATCAGATTTTAACTCAGGTTTTCCTGAATCCATGGTCAGTGTTTTATCCACTGCACCACCTAGCTGCCCCCACACAAACTCTTTAAAAGTGAAAAATGGTTCAGATTCAATGCACACTGCTTCCTCCATATTCTTCTTCCTTTCTTTTGGCTACACATACATACTTAAAATACATCATTTATGGGGGCAGCTAGGTGGTGCAGTGGATAGAGCACCGGCCCTGGAGTCAGGAGGACCTGAGTTCAAATGCAGCCTCAGACACTTGATACTTACTAGCTGTGTGACCCTGGGCAAGCCACTTACGCCAGATTGCCTCACAAAAAAACCAAACAAAATACATGCTTTGTATACATCAATTGACCAACTCACAAGTACTTTTGAGTACCTACAGTGTGCCCAGAACTGAACTGCTTTCTACAACCTATTGTCATCATAGTCTTTTACATTTTTGCTTTACACAAGCATTTTTTTTTTTGCAGGGCAATGAGGGTTAAGTGACTTGCCCAGGGTCACACAGCTAGTAAGTGTCAAGTGTCTGAGGCCGGATTTGAACTCAGGTACTCCTGAATCCAGGGCCGGTGCTTTACTACTGCGCCATCTAGCTGCCCTCTACACAATCATTTTAAGTGGGATTTAAAATTATCTTCAAGTACTGACTTTAAAGCTAACTTTACAATTATCTTCAACCACTAACTTTAAAATTCAAAAGAGCATTGTTACTATTTTACCTGATGGCCTATTTAATATTTTTAACATTGATTTTTTTTAAAATATCACAGTATAAAATGCCAACATCATATTGTAAATCCAGAGATAGCAAATATAATTAAAAAGGTCATTTCCTTTACTAGGATGTTCTGATCTGAAGGTTAACTTCCAATTACAGTTAAAGAGACACAAATTTCATTCTGGTACAGCTGAAACCCATTTTGATCTATGTTAATTTATTTCACAATAACGTGCTATTATGTTCAATATTATAAGGGAGCTCTGAGAACTTGTTTACTTGATTCAGTCATAAGATGTGTAGTACTGATAGGGGTTATTAATACCACTTATCATCACAAGTTACCATCTTGCAAAATATTTGAATCAAGTTACTACATGGTTACCAAGGAGGGATTATGAAATACCACAGACTTAACTCTCCAAACTCACATTACTTATGTAAGTCGCATACTCGGCATACCCTGTAAATAAAAGTACAGCTGTATTAAATGAAAAGCACCATGTAGATTACACAAGACAGAAACTAACCAATTTGAACAGTCTAAACGTAAGTCTTTCCATAGTCCGAGCCCAGTGGTTTCTAAAACAATTCAGATGTCAACTGTGAACAGATAAATGGATATGTTGTTATGTATTTTGACTGGGTGCCCAAGAATCCAACGTAAGCTCACCAAATTGTCACCCAGGAAGCAAAAGGTACAGATTTAAAAAAATTTCTGAAGGAGAGCTGCCAACTGCCTTTGGCTGGTTGTAGATAGATATTCATCTCAAAAAGTGGAGAATTCATTCTACTCTGGACCATGTGAGGGTTGAGGAATGTTGAGAAGCCTGCTGAATTCATTTCAAATAAGGAGATAGATGTGTGATGAAGTACCCTTAGAGTTGGCACTGTGTCCAATTCTTATTTGACATTCTTATTGTAACTCAAGAAAGTAAATGGCGCATTTACAAATGAAACTTTTAGGTGCCTTTTGAGAGGCAATGTGATATAATAAATAGAAAGCTAGACTTTGATCCAGAAGGACTGATTTCAAATACCTCTTAAGACACTAAATGTATGCTAAATCACAACCTCTCAGAGCTTCAGTTTTGCCATCTACAAAATGGGGGTGATGATATTTAGAGAGAGTGAGGTGGCATAGCAGATAAAATGCTAGCCTTGGAATCAGAAGACCTGAATTCAAATGTAGTCTCAGATATTTACTAGCTATATGGTCCTGGACAACTCAAATAACTTCTCTGAAACTCAGTTCCCTCTCTTGTAACAAGGGGATAATAATAGCTAGGGTTATGAGAGGATGAAATGGAAAACAGACATAAGGCATCTTATAAACCTTAAAGTTTTATATAAATTCTAACTTTATTTTTATCATTATTAATTAATATTACTTGTACCACCTACTTTAAAAGGTTGTTGTAAGAAAAGTGTTTTGCTAACTTTAAAGTAGGTTCTAGCTGTCTGCCACAGTAGGGAAATTATGTTAGCCAAAAGAATCAATGAGTAGGTTGAGATGCGGACATGGGTGTACCGAACAAATGTCATATTAAGACACAGGACACAGAAGCATTCGCTTGGTGGTCCAAGAGGTAGCCTGCACTTTTTTGCAGAAAGACAAAATCAATAACAATGTCAAACTCCTGACTGTCTTCACTTCTACTCCCCTAAAGTCAGCCTTATTTTCTCACAGGAGAAAAGCCATTCCTGGAATCCCTGCCCTAGAAGTCCCACACCCAGAAGGGCCCCTCCCTTAGCAGCCAAGTTACTTCCAAGGAGTGACTAAGAATGCTTTACATTCAGAACCCTTCCAGCTGTCACTTTCAATCCAATTGACTATTCTTGGTATGCCTACATGGGCATCTAATTGTAGTAACTGATACTTCCGGGTATCCGCTGATTGGACACTGGCTGGTCAATCTGACCAAAGGTTAGGGTCAGAATGGGCTGGAAAGACTCTGGCTACCAAGTTAATAGACACTACCTTAGACACTAGGGAAAACCTAAGCAATTATATTGAATGAATGAGTTATGTGATGAAACACAAAATGCCAAGCCTACCACCAGTAATAAAAATAGGTCCTCATCTCTGAATCAGAAGTAATTCTGGGGGCTTAAATATGATATGTGCACTAGATATTTCATGATTCATTGACTAGACATATGAACAGCACAAAGAATTTTTTTCTTACTCAGGTGATGATTTCTGAAATGAAAATTAAATTATGCTGCAGAAACCTCCTTAGAAGTAGAAAGTCATAAAATAGAATACAATGAAATACCTTGCTCTTCTATTGCCCAACTCCACTGTTAAATCTTAGAGCATTAAATCTCTAATATATACATAGCTATGTATATTTCTAAATTAATCATGAGTGTCTAATTTTGATTATTCCTTTAGTGAACAGAGGTGGACATTATTTAACATGTCTACTCTATTAAATAAAATGTGTTTTCAGTAATCATTTATGAAATGATTACAAGTTAAATACCTAAATGGAGACTTGCTTAAAATATTATTTTATATGCCAGAACATTAATTAGCTATAATGCTTAGAGGGAGAACCTATTTTTGAGCACCTATAATGAGCCCAGCATTGTGCTTAGTTCTACAACCTACTGCCATAGGGTTGTTGTGTGTTGTTGTTTTTTTCATAGGAAAAAATATGTCCCTTAAAGAAAGAGAGTGTCCCTGGAACTGGTGAATAGAGAACATACTTGACCTGGATCCAAATTCCACATGTGGTACAAGCTGTGTGACCATGGAAAGTCATTTTTATCTCACTGCCTCAATTTCCTTATTTGTAAATGTGGATAGTAGTGTCCATAGCATCTGTCCTCTCAGTGTTTTTGTGAAATGTATATAATACAATGTATATAAAGGGCTTTATAGACCTTAACAAATTGTACAAATAGTAGTTACTGTGATAGGCAAATAGTTTTGGCTGTTTAGATGTAAGTATTGACTGACAAGTTAATTCCAGGTTTATCAGAGATTAATTGAACAATGCCATCCAACCAAAGAACTATGAAGGAGTTGGGGAGAGAGAGGGGGGAGGAGGGAAAAGAAGGGAATAATCATTCACACAAACATTTATTCATATATACAGTGCCTACTATGTGACAAGAACTGTGCTAAACACTTTTTACGAATATTATCTCCTTTTATCCTCATAATGACCCTCAGAGGTGGATGCTGGTGCTATCTCCATTTTACAGTTAAGGAAACTGAGGTAGATGGAGGTTAAGTGATTTGCCCAGGATCACATCTGAGACCAGATTTGAACTAAAGTCTTCCTGACTCCAAACTCAGCATCCTATCCATTGCAATATCTAGTTGCCTAAGTTAGACTAAGAGATGCCCATAGATCCTTTTAGTCTATAAATCTGCATCAGTTCAGTTATTAAAGTCAAAATTAGGATCCAGAGCTATGATTTTATTGACATAAGGAGCTTTCAGATGATGAGGTAGCAGTGTAGGTTGCCACCATATATGTAATTGATAGTCTTATAGAGTTGCCTAAAACCACTGAGAGTTTAAGTGACTTGCCACACAGCCTTTATTGATGAAGGGTAAGACTTGAACCCAGTTCTTCCTGACTAAGGATAGTTCTCTATCCATCTATGTATGCTACACTGTCTCTCTTATTAGAGTCGGCCAAGCCTAAACCAACATTTTAATGATCCTGTAAACCTCTCTTTGTTTCCCACGTAATTTTAGCCAATATCTTAAATATTAAATTTCAGTTATAATAGTAATAATAATAGCTGCCACTTATATAGCATTTTAAGCTATATTCATATTTTTGAAGTATTTCACATATGTTTATTTCATTTGATCACAGAGATTAATCCCTGATTGATCCTGAAATTCTGTAGCCATATTTTCCCTTTCTCTATAATCTTGTGCTACTTATAACTATGCCATACACTTAACAAGTGCTTATCAACAAATTTATATAGAAGCCTGTTGTCTTTTTTAGTATCACATGACCTGAAATTTTCCTAGCAAAGCTTAGAAGGGGATAGGAGAAGTTTATAGCAGAGCATCACAGATGGTGTGCTTCTTTCAAGTACACAAGTTGGAAGAAAAGGAAGAAAAGGTTCTAGAGGTTAGAATCTAGTTATGGAGATGAGACTTACATGAAATAATGAGAAAACAAAGGAAGTATATAGTAATGAATTCCAAAATATGCCCCCTCAAATGTTGAAGGAAAATTAGGGAGGAAAAAAGAAAAACCTCACACATGTAGTATTTTAAGGTTTGCAAAAGCACTTTATATACATCGTCCCGTTTGCTCTCTATTTAGATAAAGTTCTATTGACTTTTCCTGGGTACATCTGAAGTTTATAAGAGGTCTCACCAACCTTGTTATTCTACACAATTTTGTGTGTTTACAAAAAGACATAACTTCTGACTGATCCATTCAAATGACTTGTTAATTCAGGGAAAAGAATCTTTCTAAACTGATAACTCAGTTCAAACAAACAGATGGTTTAGTTAGGCCTTTGTAGACATAGCCTAAGTACTTAATAATGAGATAGGTCTAGTTAGGACAAAGAAAAAAAAGCCATAAAGCTTTTATATAAAGTCCTTTTACTTCACATATGGTAGTTCCCTTATGACAGGGAGTTAGATATGGTCACAATGCCCTAGTACACACTGCAGTACAGTATAATCCAATACCCCTCATGGATCACTTCCTTGTCATGGCAGAGGGGCTTTCATACCTCAATGAAACTATGAGCTATGCCCTACAGGGTTACTAAGATGGACAGGTCATAGTGGAGAGTTCTAACAAAAAGTGTTCCACTGGAGAAGGAAATGGCAAATCACTCCTGTATCTTTGCCAAGAAAACCCCATGGGCAAGTGCCTGACATTCTATGGTCCACAGGGTCACAAAGATACAACTGAATGACTGAACAATAACGAATAATGCATATACTACAATAAAATGCAGTACAATGTGGGATGAGACAAAAGAGCCTCTTCATTGCTTGATAACGTCACTAAAACTTAGCACCTAGCTCAATGCCTTCCACATAGTAAATGCTTAATAAATGCTCATTTAATGGAATTAACCTAGCTTAACATATTTTCATCCAGATTCTCTCTGATTTTGACCCTCTCTTCTTTTTGGTTTTTCCCTCTTTGATTTTCCCTATTTTGGCTCAGTTTATCATTTCAGACAATTTGGCTTCCATTTGGTATCCACTGCTGCCAGCTCCATTGAATTTGATTTATCCAACTCCCTCATGGACTTGATCTTTTAGTAACTTGAGTGAGCTTCCCACAATAACTTCCATTCAGCTGCTAAGAGTTAACTCCTAATTTCCCGCTGTACTTCAATGAGCCCCTAATAGTACTTTTTAAAAGTTAAAAAACAAACAGAAAAATGCTGTGACTAAAACTACCCATTCTTTGGGATGACCTGAACACTCAATTCTTATGAAATCCATCCCAAACTACTCTGAGCACACAGATTGTTCCATGTCAGACTATTCACTCTTTGAAATATTTTTGAATCATGTAAATGTAAAATCTGCTGGCTTATACTGTTGCATGTCAAGGGAAAGGGAAAAAACCCCCCACCAACCAACAAACTACCAAACAAAACTCCTCTGAGACTCTTTGGAAGGGCATTATTTAGAGAGGTCACCAGTACTAACTTTTCATATAAATCTGTTAGAGCTTTAGTTTGGATATTGGACATATGGTTTAGTGGAAAGATTGGATGCATTTGCATAAGATATACAAGTTTTGGAAGGATGACCATTTTAATAAGGCTGACTAACAGAGACAAGAAGAGGGAGGTGTGACCATCTGTTTAGCTTCTTCTCCGTAATTTTATTTAGCACCTGCAAAAAAAATTAAATTTGAGCCATTTCTGAATTGAGGAAATGTAAAGGACCTGTCTAGGAATCCCTCCTGTGTCCTTCTTCAAGCAAAGGCAAGGTCAGGTTCATCACTACACCTGTGAAATCAAAGGTCAATGAATTTCCTAGTCAATTTGGTACTTGCCAAACCTGTTTTTACTGTTCTGAGACGGACAATCGATATGCCAACTGATGTTTTGCTGCTTTCTGTAAGGGCAAAAGGAGTAAAATCATTACAGGTAAGAATGGCAAAGGCCTCTGACTTCAGAGGCTAGAATAACCAATTCTAAAGTTAATAGAAGGGCGTACAGAAATGCTGTTTCCACAAATTCCCCTGGTATGACACATATAAATGAAAACACTTTTCCTTAAATGTACATAAACGTATATAGTACTTTAATTGGGATGGTTTCTTTGTACTAGTTTAATCATGATTATAATATTGACAAAGAGCCTAGACACATGGTAAATAGTCATGGCAAGCTGAGGCAAAAAAAAAAATAATAATGAATATGTGAGTGACTAAGTGACTGAGTTATTAAATGCAGTCAGTGGCTTCTAAATATCTTACTGATAAACCCTAGTGATAGTTGGAGGAGACTGAGCAGATATCCCAACTAAAGGTACTAAATGAAACCAGCTTGCCCACTCAAGCAAATTATTGGTTATTAGTCACACATAAGCAACTTAGATGAGCCTACCAGAAATGAAAAGTAGAGAATAGAGTAGGAAGGTTAGCTGAAAAGCCAAATTCTAGGAGGGCAGGTAAAGGCAGCAAGATGGCCAAGGGGACGGAGCACACCGAGCCTGAAGTCAGGAAGGCCTGAGTTCAAATACAGCCTTAGATACTTCCTAGCTATGTGACCTAGACAAATGACTAAACCTCTTTCTGCCTCAATTTCTTCAACTATAAAATAGGTATAAACATATCTATCTTCCAAGGTTGTTAGGGGATCAAATGAGATAATATTTGTAAAGCACTTAGCACAGTGCCTGGCACATTGTTGTGTTCAGTCATTTCAGTCACATGTGACTTTTCCTGACCTCATTTGGGGTTTTCTTGGCAAAGACAGTAGAGTGGTTTGCCATTTCTTTCTCCAGCTCATTTTATAGATGATGAAACTGAGGCAAACAGGGTTAAGTGACTTGCCCAGGGTCACATAGCTAAGCT